>NW_026961684.1:0-67798 GCF_963924245.1 Chroicocephalus ridibundus
GTCCTCGGTCACCTCCAGGGGGGCGTTGAAGAAGTGGAGGACGTTGCTGGGGTGCTGGATGCGGTTTCTTGGCCGCCTGCTCGGGGGTGGAGAAGCGGTTGTTGCGGGAGCCGCTGAAGTCCTTGTAGCTACAGGATCCGTCCTCCAGCCCCGTAGGACTGCCCGGGCATGATGGCCTGCTGCTTGGAGACGCTGCGGGGCAGGTGTGGGGCGCTCAGTGGGGCGGGCGGGGGGCTCGGTGGGGTGGGGAGGGCCGCCCCCCCCCGCCGCCCCAGACTACCAGACGTTGAGTTTCTGACCGAACATGAAGTTGTTGTTGAGGTGGGTGATGGCCCGGTCCACGGCGTAGCCGTCGGCCATCTCCACCATGGCGGCGCCTGGCTTGCTCTCATGAACTTCACCTGGAGAGGCGGCGGGGAACCCTTGGAGACCCCGCTCCCTACCCAAAATTCCCGCCTCCGTGGCCAACAAAACCCACCCCTCCGTGCCCAAAATCCCCCCTTCCCCAAACCCCCCTTCCCTGCACCCTTTGTGTCCAAAATTCCCTCTTCACCTGGAGGAGCAGCGGAGACCTGTTGGAGACCCCGCTCCCTGCCCAAAAATCTCTTCTGTGCCCAAAATCCCCTTCTCCGTGCCCACGAATCTCCCTTCTGTGCCCAAAATCCCCCCTTTCCCTGCCCAAAATCCACCCCTCCCTGCCCAAAAATCCCCCCTTCCCTGCCCCAAAATCCACCCCTTTGTGTCCAAAATTCCCTCTTCACTTGGAGGAGCAGCAGAGACCCGTTGGAGACCCCGCTCCCTGCCAAAAATCTCTCTTCTGTGCCCAAAATCCCCTTCTCTGTGCCCAAGTCTCCCTTCTGTGCCCAAAATCCCCACTTTCCCTGCCCAAAACCCAACCCTCCGTGCCCAAAATCCACCCCTTTGTGTCCAAAATTCCCTCTTCACCTGGAGGAGCAGTGGAGACCCAATGGGTCTCCCGTTGGAGACCCTGCTCCCTGCCCAAAAATCTCTCTTCTGTGCCCAAAATCCCCTTCCCTGCCCAAAATCCACCTCTCCATGCCCACAAATCTCCCTTCTGTGCCCAAAATCCCCCCTTTCCCTGCCCAAAATCCCCTCTTCCCTGCCCAAAAATCTACCCCTCTGTGCCTCAAATCCCTCTGCTTCCCTACCCCAAATCCCCCATTTTCCTGCCCCAAATCCCCCCCCGTCCCCGCGTACCTTCTCCACGTTCCCGTAGAGGCAGAAGATGTGAAGACACGGTCGCAGTTCATCTTGGACTGGTCCAAGCCGTAGACCATGAGGACGGGGCTGTCGGCGTGGGGGCCGTACTCCGGGGGCGGCGGGGGGGGGCGGGGGGTGCCCGTACTGGGGGCCGTACCGGCTGGGACCCCGCCGGTGTCCCCCCACCGGGGGACCCCATCCTTCTCCCTTCGTAGTGGGGCGGCGGGGGGCCGTAGCCCTCGTCGTGGTAGTGCCCGTGGTAGCCGCCGTGGGGTCCTCCTGGGCAGGGAGAGGGTTGGAGACCCCCCCGGCATCGTATGCCCCCCCCGCCCCCCCGCCCCCCAAGCCTTACCGTACTCCGCAGGGTGGTCTCCCAGGAGCGGGGGGCTGCCGCTGCCGCTTGTTGGGGTTCCCTCCCGGGTCTCCTGCGGGTGGAAGGAGAGATTAGGGGGGGTCTCAAAGGTGGGGGGGGGGGGGCACACCACTCCCCAGGGCGCCAGGGGCCCCTCCAGTCCCTGATGCCTCATCTCAGCCCCCAGGGGAGGCTTTGGGGACCCCCCAGTTACCCCCGGAGGGTGACAGGGGGGAGGGAAATGGGCTCTGAACCCCTGCGCCCCGCTCCCAACCGGGACCCCCCGCGTCTCCGGGGACGGAGAGCCCCGGCCGGAGCGAGGGGGGGGGGGGCCGATCCCGGGGTCCTACCCCCCTCCCCCCCCCCCAAAACCCCCCAGGGACCAGCCCCACCTAAGCTGACTAGGAGGGGGGTACGGCGAGGGGAGCGCCCCACTCCGTGCCCCCGTCCTCCGGGATGCTGCTAGCTTCTACACCACCATAAAAAAAAAAAAATATATATAATATATATATATATATAAAATAAATCATAAAACTAAAAAAAAAAAATAAAAAATAATTGATGTACAGAAAGGAAAACTAAAAATGTAAATGAAATACTACTAAAAGTGGCAAGACATCTCCCCGCCCCGCCCAACCGGGAGAGGGAGCGGGACCGGTACAGGCAGCGAAGCAACAGCAGGAACAGGTTCAAACGAGCCGTCACGTAACAAGGCATCAAAAACACGCCCGGGTCCCCGTACAGCCGCTCTGCCCTTCCCTCGACACCACCGGGTTTCGTACAGGTTTATTCCGAGTCGGTTACAAAGATCGTAAAGGGGCTACTTACAGCAGGGAGTACAAAGTACAAATGTCCTTTTTTTTTTTTTTTTTTTTTTTGCCATATAAGAATTTCGGTTATTTCTCTTACCATTGGACGCTTCAAGAGTGAGTTAGCACAGTTCTGAAAGATGGCGTCCCATCAAACATACACTGCGACCCTGCATCACATGGTTTCAGAGTCATAAACACAGGTCAAAGGCACAAAAACCGCTTACAACTTTTCTTTAAAAAAAAAAATAATTAAAAAAAAGTGCTATTTTTTTTTTTTTTTTCCAGAAAAAAAAAAATATATAACGTCTCACAGCTGTTTTGTCCTCAGAAGGTACCCCCGAGGGAGGACATAAAGGGGTGATAAATGAGTGTCGCTCGGTGTTTCGCGCTGTGGTGTGCTGTAAGAGAAGGGTGCTCCTGGCTCCGTGTGCGTGTCTCCTCTGTACTGGGAATGTGCCTCGGCCAGACCCCCACAGCCCCGGCTACGGGCCTCCTAGAGACCCCCGCGGGCCGCTTTGTGTTCCTGGTTTGGTGTTTGGTTTGCCTCTTTTTGTTTGCTTTGGTTTGTTTGTTTTTGTTTTTGTTTTTTTGGTTTGATTCTGGTTTGGTTTGTGGTTTTGGTTTGGTGTTTTGGTTTGGTTTTTTTTTTTGTTTTGTTTTGTTTGTTTTTTTTTTTGGGTTTTCTCCGCTTGCGCTGATATGGTGGCAGCCGAGGACTGCAGGAGAAACAGCGTTAAAGCAAAGGAACTGCCCTCCCAAACCAAACCGTGCTGCCGAGAGCAATCCTAAGGTCTTGGAGGGCCTCAGATCTACTCCGGTCTCCGGTAAGAGCGCTGCTGGCCTTGTTTTGAGGACCCTCTGGGCTGTGTTTTTCTAGTTCTGTGTACATTCGTGGGTTCGGTTTGGTCTGCTTTTGGTAAAAGTAAAGGTACGTGTCTGCTGTGGCAATGCTGCGCCTCTTTCTCTCTCTCTCTCTCTCTCTGTGCTGCAGATAGTCCTTGGGCCACGGTGTTGTGTCCTTGCTGTAATGAGCTCAAGCTGCTGCTTGGTTTTCTGGATGCTGCGTGTTTTCTCCAGTAAAGGTTTTCTACACTGTGTGGTGTGAGGAGTGTGCGGAGGCAGGTTTCACGGCCCATTCGGGACGTCCGCTGTAGTACGGTCCCCGGGGTTATGTGCAAATGACTGCTCGGAGCTGGGAAAGGCCACGTTACCGCAACCCCCCCCCCCCCCCGCCCCCCCTCCCTCCCCAACCCCCCCCACAACCCTCCCCGCTCCCCCCCGACGCCTTTTCCCCTGCCCGTTTCCCCCTCCCCGCGTCCCTGTCCCCGGACGCGGAGCTCTGCCCCGGCTGCCTCATGTAATGCCATCGCTTGCCTCCGAAAAACTCTGAAAAGCCGGGGTGTCCGGCGCCTCGGCGGCTCCCCCCAGACAATCCCACCCCCTCCCCGCAAAACCCCATCCCCGACACTCCCCCCACCCCACACCCACCCCATCGCCCCCAGGCGCCGACACCCCGGCTTTAAACCATGAAGCGTTTGTACTTCAAACACCCCAAAACGAGCGTCGCCGAAGCTCCTCGTGCGGGGCTGAGCCTGCGCAGCCCGACACGGAGGCCATCGACGGCCGCCCCGGCATCCAGCTGGGAGTGGGAGACGTCCGCAGGGTTTGCGGGGGGTTGGCTTTTCCCCCCCTGCCCCCGCCATCTCAAGCTCAAGGGAGCTGGCGTCTCTCCCCTCCGGTTTTAGGGACACCCCCCAGCCAGGCCAAGGGCGCTTCCTCGGCTCCGTGAGGGTGACACAGCCCCATTTTGGTAAATCCAGTTGGGAAGACGAGGCACGCAAAGAGCCAGCAGCGGGGCAGACACCAGAAAACAATGGCACTTTCCCACCCCCCCGCCCCCGCCCCTCCAAACAACAAACCACCAGAAACTCATGAAATATATAAAAAAAACACCAAAAAACAATCGCGTATCGCTGGTGCAGAGACTCTCCCTCACTTCCCACGCCTGCCACCGATCCTCCCCAACAAGAATTGCGCAGAACACGCCGCCGAGAGAGACCCCCCCGCCGGCCATCGCCGCTCGCTTTTTCACCTCATTTCGCTTCCCCCCCGCCCCGCACACCCCCAGCCCCTCTCCCCGTCCAGCCCCAGCTGAAGACAGGGGCAGGCGAATGGCATTACATATCGCGGGTCGGAACGAGAGTGCTGCGCCCGACCGCGCGCGTAGGGTACAAAGCGCTTCATCGGAGATTACCTTGTCCGCTGAGGTTGGGGTTGGTGTAGTCCCAGGTGTCCTGGTCATTCTTGAAGACGTTCAGGCGCGTGGGCTGGGAGAAATACCACCGAGAAGAGTCAAACCTCGGCGGCGTCACCCCAGCGAGGGACGCGAGCCACCAGCAGGGACGTTTACCTTGGCGTATTCGATCTTCAGCGTGCAGCACCCGGAGTAAATGTCGGCCCCGTTGAGGGACGCCTTGGCTCGCTGGGCGCTCTGCACCGAGTCGAACGTTGGCGGCTGTTAAGGACGTTTATGGGAATTAAAAGGGTTTTTAGGGTGGGTTTCGATGTCTGGGAGGAGGGACCCCACCACACGTCGCTCCCCGAGTTGGGAAACCCTCGGTTCCCTCCCCATAGCCAACCAGGACACGGCCGAGGCAGAGCTAAACCAAAAAACACAAGAGAGGCAGTCCCGGAAGGATATTCCACCATGGCCTGGACACCGTTTTTCCTGAAGATAACGATCCTCTGCACGGGGCCACAGGGGTTGCAGATGGTGTAGAGCACGTCCTGCGGGCCAGGAGAGGCGAGAACCAGTAAGGACACGGCTGAGACACCGGGTGGCCCCCAGAATCCCCAAATCCCCCCCAAAAACCAGGGCTGGGAGAGATCCGTGTGCCTGGCTCCACATTCCCAAACCCCTCGGCTTCCCCCGGCGCATCACCCACCGTCGTGATGGAGTAGATGGGGTTGAGGATGGTGAAGAGCAGGACGTTGTTGACGCCCCTGGAATCGTCTGTGTCCCCGGGGCGGGATATCTTCTGGCTGGTGGAGTAGTTGACGAAGGCTGGGTGCCCAGCGATGTAGATCTGGTTGTCAGCTGCGTAATTAACAGCGTTGCAGGCGCCGAGAATGTCCTCAAACTCCACCAGGGCTTGTCTCTTCTTGGGCATCACCACCACGTAGCTGGGACAGCGAAGGCCGGGGTCAGACCCACGCCGTGGCGGTGCCATGGCCACCACGCTGGTGCCATCGCTGCCACCATGCGCGTGCCCTCACCTGATAGGGCCAAACTCCTGCAGGGCCTCCACGAGATCGGCCTCCACGACGCCGTCGATCAGCCCGCGGATGTGGACCACTGGGGAGGCCGGCGTCTTGTGGGGGTCGTCGTAGTTCTCCTGGCGGGAGGGAAGGATGCGGGTTCAGTACGGCGCTTATTCCCCCCAAAAATCACGCACGTTTGGGGCGCTACCAAAAAGAAAACCCCCACCCTGGGAATCGCAGCCCGCCCTCACCCTCGAGGGTCCTGTCTGGGCCGTTAAGGGAGGGAGCGGTTTTGAACTTGATGTGACTAAAGAGCTCCAGCACCGGGCAAAGACCTGGCACAGCCCAGCCTCCCCCAGGCCTGCCCCCAGACCCTCTGCAGACCGTCAGGGTCCAGCCCTGTCCCCCCAACAGCCGTGACCCGACCACGCCAAGCCAGATCCTGTCCCCCCACAGCCCCCTGAGGCCTCAGGCTATCCCACGTCCCCTCCAAGCAGCCCCTGATTGCTCCCACGCCCTCTCCTAACCCCCCAGACCTACCCTGTCTCCCTCCTCCAGACCCCCCCCCCCCGAGACCTCAGCCTACCCCATGCTCCTCCAAGCAGTCCCTAACCCCCTCCCCACATCCTCTCCTGACCCCCCAGACCTACCCTGCCCATTTCCAGCCCTCTCAGGCCCAGCCTGCCCCTCTTTACACCCCCGCCAAGAGGTACATTTTGCTTCCCCAGGCCCCTTCTCCCCATCCCCCCCACCCCTTCCTGCCCCTCCAGCCCTATCCAACCCTGCCAGGCCCCCTCCTGCCCCCCTCTGGCCTCGCCCTGGCCTCCCCCCAGGCCCCTTCCTGCACTCCAAGGCCCCCTCCTGCCCCACCCAGCCCCGCCAGGCCCCATCCTGTCCCCCTCAGCCCTCGTCCCGGTCCCCCAGCCGCCTTCTGCCCCCCCCTCCTGCTCCTCCAGCCCCATCCAACCCTGCCAGGCCCCGTCCTGGCCCCACCAAGCCCCTTCCTGCCCCTCAAGGGCCCCTCCTCCCCATCCAACCCTGCCAGGCCCCATCCTGTCCCCCAGGCCTTGTCCTGCTCCCCCCCTCCCCATCCCCTCAGGCCGCCTCCTGGCCCCAGCTCGCCCCACTCAGGCTCCACCGTGCGCACCCCCCTCGCTAAATATCCCCCCACACACCTGCCCTCCCCCTCCCCGACCCTTCTCACCGCTCCGGCAGCGCCGGGCCCACCACCGGCCCCCCCCGGCCCGCCAGGCCCGTGCGGCGGCGGCTCCGCGTTCTCCGTCTTCTGGCGCTTGGGAGCGCGGCCGCCCTCGCCGCCCCCGCCATAGTAACGGCCCGAGCCGCCCCCGCCGCCGCCGCCCGCCGCCATCTTCCCCATCTCGCCCCCGCGGCCGCTGCCCTCCGCGCTCTGCGGGCCCCGCCACCGCCGCCGCGACATGGCGCCTCACTCCGCCGCGCCGCCTCCGCCACGCCCCTATTGGCCCGCCCCCCCGCCACTCAAGGCGGGGCTCACAGCCCATTGGCTCCCCTCCGCCGGCGTCCCCGCCCTCCGCCGCCATTGGGCCCGCCGGCCCGCCGGCCCCTCGCCCATTCGCCCGCGCTGCTGGCCGTCAGAGGCGCCCCCGCCTGCCATTGGCCGCAGTCCGCGTCCGTCCGCCCGCCCACCGAGCTGGTTGGGTGGAGCGGCTGCCTGTCTGCGCGGCGCCCCGCCCTTCTTCATGGCCCTGCACTCAGGCTCCGCCTTCGTCTACCGCCTCTCCGGATGCTCCCATAGGGCCTTTCGGCCGTGGCCCGTCAGACCATTGGTCAAATATAACGCCAATCAACCACGCTGGGCTCTGATTGGCTTCTCTTATGCCCCTTGCAACCTCTTCATCCTCTCCCGCCAGAGCAGCGCCCCACCCATTGGCTAACCCTCCGGCCTATCAACCCCGCCCCGCGCTCTGATTGGCCACTCCCCTCAGCCTTCACTTCGGATTGGCCCGCGCCCGTTGGCGCTGGCCCCTCCCACCGCGTCCCCTCAGGTAGGGACCCCCGAGAGCCCGGACGGGACCCCAAACCGCGTACGGACCCCCCGAACCGGGCCGGGACCCCCCAGAATCGGGTAGGGACGCCCAAAACCGGGTAAGGACCCCCCCAAACGGGGCACGGACCCGCCAAAACTGGGCCTGGACCCCCCAAACCGGGTTAGGGCCCCCCCCAAACTGGGCAGGGCCCCACCCCCCCAAAACCAGACAGGGCCCCCCACCCCCCCAAAACCAGACAGGGCCCAGCAGGTGTCAGAAATAAAGCGCTTTATTACACAAATGCCGGGAGGAGGCTGTAAAACGGGGGGGGGGGGGGGAGGTGGGGGGGTCGCGGTTTCCATGGCGACGCGGGGGAGGGGTAGGGGGAACCCCCCCCCCCCCCCAGGGTGTGCGCTGCCGGCGGGGCCGGCCCCAGCACCTCCCAGTATCCCAGTGCCACCAGTTCCCAGCCCCATCCACCCCACACGCACCAGTACCCCCCAGTAACCGGCGGCCCCCTCCCAGTACCCCCCAGTAACCGGGGGTACCCCCTCATTCTTTGCCCCGGTGCCCCCCAGTAACCAGGAGCCCCCTCCCAGTACCCCCTCATTCCTGTCCCCAGTATCCCCCCAGTAACTAGCCCCCCCCCCCCCAGTACCCCCTCATTCCTAGCCCCGGTAACTGCCCCCCCCCCTCCCCGCACCCAGTTCCACCCCCCAGAACAAACCAGACGATGCCGATAACCTGCCTCGGCGGCCGTTTAATGTCCTTTTTTTCCCCCCGCGCTATGGCGGGGGGTCCCGGCCAGCTCCCCGGCTCTCCTCCTTGCCCCCCCGGCTCTCCCCAGTGCCCCCCCCGGCCTTGCCCTCGCCCCCCCCGGCAGCCTTGGCCTCAATGGCAGCGTGCTCCCTCCTCACCAGCTCCTCCAGCTCCTTCTGCGGGGACAGGAATGCAGACACTGAGCCGGGGGGGGGGTATTTTGGGGGGACAGAGGGGGTGAGGAGGGCACAGGGACCCCCCCCCCCAAATTGCTGGGGGGGGGCGGGGGGGAAGGTACCTTCCAGCCCAGCAGCTCAGCCAGCGCCAGGCAGCCGGCGTCACACTCCCCCAGCCAGGCCACGTCCCTGCAGGAACAGGGGGACACATGGCGGGGGACCCCAAAACCACCTTGGGGGGGGGTCCCCGGCCCCCCAGCACCCCTCTGGGGTATACAGACCTGGGGGTACTGGCCCCCCAGTCCCCCCCCCAAACACCCACAGCCCCCCTTAAAACCTCCCCAGGGCCCCCCCCATCCCCCCCAAATCCTCCCGTGCCCCCCATTGTCCCCCCCCAAACCCGCCGCAGCCCCCTCAACCCCCCTCATTGCCCCCCAGTGCCCCCCCACGCCCCTGACAGCTCCCCCAGACCCCACACAGACCCCCTCTGGTGCCACCCCAGACCCCCCACCCCCCCCTCAAACCCCCTGCAGCCTCAAAAGCCCCCATTCCCCCCCCCCATACCCAACACATCCCCCCCTAAGCTCCCAACAGCCCCCCAAACCCTCCCCCAGTTCACCCCAGCCCCCCCGTTGCCCCCCACAGACCCCCCCAAACCCCCCCATACCTGTAAGCCTTGTCGGAATCGAAGTCCATGCCGCAGCCAAAGCCCATGAGGGACATGAAGGGGTCACTCTGGGGTGGAAGCAAATGAGGGTGATGGGGGGGGGGCAGCAACACCCACCTGCCCCCCCAGTGCCCCCCAAACCCTTTTGCCCCCTCCCCAAAATACCCCCCAATGCCCTCACCTGCCCCGTCTTCTCCTTGTTGATGAGGAGCCGGGGGGTGTTGGTAGGGACCCTGTGTGGGGGGGAGAGGAGTGGATGGTCACGGGGGACGGTGGGGAGTGGGGGGGCTCTGGGGGGGTTTGGGGGGGGGTCCTGGGGGGGTCCGACCTGCCAACAAGGGAGGCGAAGGGCTGGACCTGCAGCGAAGTGCCCATGATGAGGAGCAGATCGACCTTCTGGAAGTCCTGTAGGGAGGGGGGTCACGTCACTGGGGGGTGTCCCCCCCACTCCCCAAACCCCCTCTTGGATCTGGGGGGGGGGGGGGGGGAGGGGGGCGCTGCAGGGCCCCCCCCCACCCTGCCCAAAACCCACTCACTGATTTCATGAGGGTGTAGAAGCGCGAAGGCAGGTTCTCCCCGAAAAACACAATATCTGGGGGGGGGTGGGCAGGGGATGAGCGGAGGGGCAGAGGGGGGGGCCCCACGCAGGGCAGGGAGGGGGAAATGGACCCCCTGCCCCCCCCCCCCCCCGAGTTTCTTCCCCCCCCCTCACCAGGTTTCACCACGCTCTGGCACTTCTCGCACTTGGGGACCAGGGAGGAGAAAATCCGTTCTGGAAGAGACGGGGAGGGGACAGTTCGGGGGGGACACACAGGGACATGGGGGGGGCACAGAGAGGGGATGCCGGGGGGGGGGGACAGAGAGAGGGGACACTGTGGCGGGGGGGGACACAGAGAGGGGAGAAGAGGCTCCTGCAGGACAGAGCCCCCCTGGAGCCATGCCCTCGCCCAGCCCGGGGACAGGCCACCCCCCCCAGCCCCCAGCAGCGCCCGGGGGGGGGTCCCTCATCCCCAGTGCCCCCCCCTCACTGCCCCCCCCGCCCCTTACCCTTCATCCAGGCCAGGCCGTAGGGCTGGCGGCAGGAGGGCCGCAGGCAGTGGGAGGTGTAGAAGGTGCCATGAGCCTCCACCAGCAGCTCGGGGTCCAGCCCCGCCACCCGCTCCAGCGTGTCGATGTTCTGGGGGAAGGGGGCGGGGGGGGGGGGGGGGGTCAGCACCCCCCAAAACCCTGACACCCCCCATAAACCCCCCCCCCAACAAACCCCGGGGGGGGCCCTACCTGGGTGTAGCAGCGCAGCAGCAGCCCCTTCTCCTGCAGCAGGCGTATGAAGTAGTGACACACTGTGGGCTGGGGGGGGGGACACACGCAGTTAAAGGAAGGTCGGACTTGGGGGGGGCAACCCCGGAGGGGGCTTTTTTTTTTTGGCGGGGGGGGGGGGGGGGATGTTTTACCTTGAACTGCCCCGGGTAGAGCTCGCGGGCCAAGGCGAAGAACGGCTCAGGGTTTTGCTGCGGGGAAAGCGGGGGCTCTCAGGGGGTGGGGGGGGCTCGGGGCCTCTCTGTGAGAACTGGGACCCCCCCCCAGAATGGCAATTTTGGGGGGGGGGGGGGGGGGGGCGGTTACCTTGAAGAAGCTGATCTCGAAAATGGCCTCGGGGTAGGGCAGGTCATAGCTCTGCAGGTTGGCGTAGAGGCCGGTGCCGGGCGAGCGGAAATCGGGGATCCCCGCGGCTGCGGGGGGGGTACGGGGGGGGGGGCGGTGTGTGTCTTCAGGTGTGTTTCGTGTGTCCCCCCCCTCCCCGGTTACCGGCACCCCCCAGTGCCCTCCCTCCCGGTACCGATAACCCCCCCCGAAGCGTACTCACAGGTGGAGATGCCGGCACCCACCATGCACACCACGTTCTTACCTAGGGGGGGGATCGGGGAGTGAGGGGGGGGCACCTCAACCCCCCTCCGGCTCCCGTTAACCCCCCACTCCCGTTAATCCCCCCTCCCCTCCCGTTAACACCCCCCTCTCCCCATTAACCCCCCCGCCGTTAACCCCTTCCCCTGTTATTTCCACCATCCGTGTTATTTCCCACGCTCCCTGTTACCTCCCCGCCCTCCCCCGCCTCCGTTAACCCCCCATTAACCCCCCTCCCCTCCCACTACCCCCCGTTAACCGGCCCGGTAACCCCCCCCCCCCTCCCCGTACATCTCTCGCTGCGCAGGAACCGGCTCACTCCCTCCAGCGTCAGCTCGTCCAGCACCTTCTCCGGTTTCTCTCCCCCCAGCCCCAGCGTCCGCGACAGGAGGCTCCGCAGCAGCTCCACTGCACCGGAGGAAGGGGGGACGGGACACGGTCAGGCACTGGGACCACCCCCGCGACAGCCCGGTAACGGGACCCCCCGCCCGGTAACGGCCCCCCACACGCACACAAACACCTACTTTCAGGGTCGCACGAAGCACCGAGCTCGGTGTCGGAGACCTGCAGGAAACGGGAGCAGGGCGGAGAAGGATCAGCGGGTGACGGCGGCCGGCTCCCACCCCCGGTGCGGCCTAGTCACCGGTACCGGGCGGGGACGCGCACCGGCGGGCACTCACCGGCGACTCCTCGTCCCGCTCGGCCTCGTCGCCGCGGTCACCGGGAGCTGCGGGAGAAGCCGGGAGGGGGGAATCAGCGGCGGCAGCCCCGGGGGGGGTCCCGCCGCCCCCCGTTACCGTCCCCGCCGCCCCCCGTTACCGTCCGGCTCCGCCATGGGCGCCGGCCGCTGCCCAGGCCACACCTCCCGGCGTGCCCCGCGGCCGGCGCTGATTGGCTGCCAGCTCCGCCACGCCTCCCGGCGTACCCTGCGGGGCGGCGCTGATTGGCTGCCAGCTCCGCCACGCCTCCCGGCGTGCCCCGCGGGGCGGCGCTGATTGGCCGAGAGCGCCGCGCCTCCCGGCACACACAGCGCAGCCGTCCCGCACGGCCGCGGCCACACCTCCCGGCGCGCCCCGCGGGGGGCGGTGCCGATTGGCCGCTTCCCCCGCCGTGCCCCGGAAGTAGTGAGAGGACTACGGGTCCCGGCAGGCCCCTCGCGGCCGCCATCGCCGGGCCGGCGGGGATTTCCCGGGACGGCGGCGGCCGTGGCGGCCCCAATGGCGGCGCGGGCCTGAAGCGCGGCCCAGCCCGGGCATGGCGGCCGCGGAGGCGGCGGCGGCGGCGCCGTCCCCCGGTGAGGCGAAGCGGCCGGAGGGCGATGAGTGGTGCGACAGCGGCCTGGGCTCGCTAGGCGAGGGGCAGCTGGGCCCGCTGCCCGCCAGCCCCGGGCCCGCCAGCCCCGGCCCGGCCCTGGGGCCCGTCACGGCGGCTGTAGGCGCCGTTCGCCTGGCTGAGTCCCCCGAGGAGGAGCGGGAGGAGGTGGCGGCGGCCGTGGACCCCGCGGCCTGGCTGCGGCCACGTCCTGGGCTTCCTCACCGAGGACGGCGACACGTGAGTGGGGGGGCGGGCACGGGATACCCGGCGGACTCCGGTCCGGGGGGGGGAACGACTCCCGTGTCCTGCGGGCGGGGGGGGGCGAGGGGGGAAACTCCGCCCCGGGGCGGCGGGGGGTTGCCCGGCGCCGGGGGGGCGCTGATAGTGTGTGTCGCCTTGTCCCCTTTTTACCCCCCTCCCTCGCCCGCTTTTTACACCCCCCCCTTGTCCCCTTTTTACTCCCCCCCCTTGTCCCCTTTTTACTCCCCCCCCCTTGTCCCCTTTTTACTCCCCCCCCCTTGTCCCCTTTTTACTCCCCCCCCCTTGTCCCCTTTTTACTCCCCCCCCCTTGTCCCCTTTTTACTCCCCCCCCCCTTGTCCCCTTTTTACTCCCCCCCCCTTGTCCCCTTTTTACTCCCCCCCCGTCCCCTTTTTACCCCCCCCTTCCCCCTTTTTACCCCCCCCTTCCCCCTTTTTACCCCCCCTTTCCCCCTTTTTACCCCCCCCTTTCCCCCTTTTTACCGCCCCCACCCCTTCCCCCTTTTTACCGCCCCCCCTCTTCCCCCTTTTTACCGCCCCCCCCCCTTTCCCCCTTTTTACCGCCCCCCCCCTTTCCCCTTTTTTACCCCCCCGTGTCTTATTACCCCTCTCTGCGTCCCCTTCTGCACCCCCCGTGTCCCTTCCTTACCCCGCACAGGACCCCAGGGAGGGGCCAGCCCCTGCGGGAGGAGTTGGGGGGGGCGGCGGGACCCCCCCCCCCTCCCAGTAACGCTCTGTTCCCCCCCCCCCCGCCCCAGGGCCTTGCACTTGGCCGTGATCCACGAGCACGAGCCGTTCCTGGACTCCATCCTGCAGTACACGGCCGGCACCGAGTACCTGGACCTGCAGAACGACCTGGGGCAGGTAAATTGGGGGGCGGGGGGGGGATGACACATGGGGGCGGGGGGGGGGGGGGCTGGGGGGGTCTCCCCGCACCCCCGCTGAGGGGTCCCTGTCCCCACAGACGGCCCTGCACATCGCCGTCATCCTGGGGCTGTCGGGCTTCGTGCGGAAGCTGCGGGCGGCGGGGCGCGGGGCTGGGGCTGCAGGAGCGGGGGGGGGCACACGGCGCTGCACCTCGCCTGCCGGGAGGGGCGACGGGGGGTGCGCCCGCCACCTCCTGGGCACCCCCCCGGCCCCCCGCCACCCGGAGGAGCGCGCCAGCTCGACAGCGTCAACTACGACGGTGAGGGGGAGCTGTGGGGGGGGAGCTGGGGGGGGGGGGGGACAACGACGACACTCACTGCGACAAAGGGGGGACACGGTGGAGCGTCGGGGGGGATGCTGTAAGGTGGGGGGGGACACGGCAGAGGGTGGGGGGACATGGCAGAGAGAGGGCGGGGGATGCTGTGACATGGGGGGGGGGACACCGCGGGGACGTGGGGGAGGGCGGGGGGAGCACCGTGGTGCGTGTGGGGGGGGGAACGACGCTGTGGAGCTGAGAGGGGGGAGACATGGCAGGGGAGGGGGACACACACGTTGTGGCGTGGGGGGGGGATGCGTCTGGGCACGGGGAGGGGGGGAACGCACTGTGGCATCGGGGGGGGACACGCTGTGGCATGGGGGGGATGTGTCCAGGCTTTGGGGGGGGGGGACACACTGTGGCATCGGGGGGGGGGACACACACACACGCTGTGGCATGTGAGGGACATGCTGGGCTTGCGGGGGGGGGGCCATGGCGGAGAGGGAGGGGACATGGCGGAGGGTGGGGGGACGCCGTGGGGCTGGGGGCGGGGGGGGGTGGGGGGGGGGAAACGCCCCACGGTGACCCCCCCCCACCCCGCTGTCGCCGTCAGTTACACCCCCCTGCACATCGCCGTCCTGCGCAAAGACCTGGAGCTGGTGGAGCTGCTGCTCAGCGCCGGCGCCCGACCTCAACAAACCGGTGAGTGCCACCGCGGGGGGGGGGGGGACGGACGACGACGCAGGGGGGTCCCCCGCACCCCTTGACCCCCCCCCCCCACATCGTGCGTGTCGTCCCGCCCCCCGCAGGAGCCCAGCTGCGGCCCGCAGCCCCCTGCACCTGGCGGTGGAGGCGCAGAGCCCCGAGGTGGCGGAGGCTTTGCTGCGGGCGGGGGCCGACCCGGCCGCCCGCATGTACGTGGGGTACACCCCCCTCTACAGCGCCCCGCCACCGCCCCGACCCCCGCCTGCCCCCCCTCCTGCGCCGCTTCGGGGCCCCCGACGCCCCCCCCCGGCCACGAGGACGAGGACGACGACAGCCCCGACGAGAGCCCGGCTGACGACAGCGACGTGAGTGTGTGTCCTGTGTTGTCGTCGTGTCCCCCCCCCCCCACCCCAAAAACCCCCTTTTATGCCCCGCTCCCGGTAGCGCCCCCCAGAATTAGGTGGGGGGGGCCCTCGCCTGGCTCCCAAAATTGCCTGGCAGCCCCCCCCAATTGTGAAATTGAGGAGGGTTCGCCCGGTTCTTGCCAGCCCCCCCCCCCCCCCCCCAAAATTGAGGGGACTCACCCTGCTCCCCAGATCGAGGGGGGGCTCACCCCGCTCCCCGCAGCCCCCCAAAATTGAGGGGGGGGGCTTTGTCCCACTCCCAAAATTGAAGGGGGGGGGGGGAAGGGCTCACCCTGCTCCCCAAAACTGAGGGGGGGCTCGCCCCACTCCTGGAAGCGCAGCCCCCCCCCCGCCAAAATTTAGGGGGCGCTCATCCCTCCTCTTGAACCCCTCCCCAAAAAATCATGGGGGGGGGGGGGGCGGGCGGGGCTTGCTCCACTCCTGCCAGCCCCCCCCCCACCCCCAAAATTCTGTGTGTCTGTTCCCCCCCCCCCCCCCCAGGAGGAATACGACGACATCGTCATCAACAGCGGGCGCTGCCTGGACTGACGGGGCCCCCGCCGCCCCCCCCCCCCTTCCCGCCCCCACGTCTCCCCCTATTTATCCGGGGCTCCCGCTGCCGTTGGCTGGACTTTGGGAGAGCCCCTGCTTCCCCCCACCTTCCCCCCCCCTCCCCCCCGCCAAAAAACCTCTCCCCCCGCCCCCTCCCTCCCCCCCCCCCCCCCCCTCCGAGCTCCCGGTCGTAGCGTAGAGAATTTCTATGGGTTGTTGTAAAATAAAGCGGCGTTGGGCCACGGCGCAGCCCCCCTCCGCCTCCTCTTCCTCCCAGAGCCGGGGGGGGGGGTGACCGCCCCCCCCAGGTCCTTCTGTCCCCATAACCCCCCCACCCCCCCGCTCTGGCATCCCAGTGTCCCCCAGTGCCTCCCAGTTTCTCCCTGGGTGCTGCGCTGCCGCGGGCCGTGACGGGGTGCGCACACGCGTGTGCGAGAGCGCGCACGGAGCCCGTGCACACGCGTGTGTGAGAGCGTGCATGGAGCACACGCGTGTGTGTGGAAGCGCACAGAGCGCGCACGCGTGTGCGGGGCCCGGTGCACAGAACATGCGTGCGTAAACCGCACACGCGTGTGCGAGAGCATAAGGGGAGCGTGCGTGCACCCGCGGGCTGCGGCTCTTGGCGTTTAAAGGCGGCGTTTATTGTAGGGGGGCTCGTTAACGCGGGGGCTCGTTAACGGGCGTTCTCAGACGCGCGTCCCGTGTCCGTGCGTCCCGTGTCCGTGCCTCCCGTGTCCGTGCCTCCCGTGTCCGTGCCTCCCGTGTCCGTGCCCCCGTCCTCGGGGACATCCATCTTCCTTCCTCCGCCGCCGAGGTGTCCCCATCTCCCGGTGCTCCCGAGGCCCCGTGGGGACACGGGGGGGGCCACCTTGGGGTGTCCCCGCGGGCTCGTGGCGCGTCACGGGGCGGGGGGGCCACCGGCTCAGGCCACCTCCTGCCCCCCCCCGGGCTGGTTGGGGCCGATGTAGCGCAGCAGCGGGGCCGGCGGCCGGGCCAGCACCTCCTGGCCCACGAGGGGCTGCAGGACGGGGGGGGACGCGGACACGGCCATCCTGGGGCGGGGGGGGGAAAGGGCAGGGTGAACCCCTCCCACCCCGGGCACCCTTGGGTGCCCCCCAGCACCCTGGGATGCCCCCCACCCCCCCCACCCCCGGCACCCACCGGCAGCTGGTTGCACTCCAGCAGAGCGATGAGCATGCGGGAGACGGCGCAGGCGGTGCCGTTCACCTGGGGGGGACGGGGAGGGGGGGGGTTAGTGGGGGGCAGAGGGGCTCGGGGACCCCCCCTGGGGTGTTGGGGGGGGGACCCTCTCCCCCCCCCCCCAGCACCCACCGTGTGTGCGTGGCGCAGGCGCCCGCCCCCGTCGCTGTACATGATGTTCAGGCGCCGGCTCTGGTAGTCGGTGCAGTTGGAGGCGCTGGAGATCTTGGAGGGGGGGGGACACAAAAAGGGAGTTCGTAGGCATTTGGGGACCCCCCCCCCGCCCCCGGCATCCACTCCAGGGACCCCCCCCCCCTCCACAACGGGGGGAGTTCCCCCTCCAGTTCCTCAGCAGACCCCAAATTGGGGGGGGGGAGGGTGTGTGATCCCTTCCCTGGGTCGTTTGCCCCCTCCCTTGGGATTCCACCCCCCTCCCCAGGGCATTTACCCCCCCCCCCCCAACTGGGAGATTTGCCCCCCCCCCCCCGCCGCCCCCCAACTGGGGCATTTGCCCCCCTCCCCAGGAGATCTGCCCCCATCCCCTGGCATTATTCTCCCTTCCCTGGGGAATTTCCCCCCCCGTCCGGGGCATTTGCCCCCCCCCCCGCCCTCCCTGGGAGATTTGCTGCTGCCTTGGGGGGTATTTGCCCCCCCCCGGTAGATTTACCCCCCTCCCCAGGGCATTTGCTCCCCCTCCTGGGGAGATTTGCCCCATCCTTGCGACATTTACCCCCTCCCTGGGGCGTTTGTCCCCCTCCCCCAGGAGGTTTCTCCCCTCCCCAGGCAATTTGCCCCCCCCCCCGAGGTGATGTGCCCCCCCCCCGCCATTGCCCTCACCTCCCCGTATTTGCCCCGGCCGGGCATCCAGGCTTCCACGTCGAACTTGCGGTACGCGGGGAGCCCAGCTCCTGCGTGGGCATGTCCAGGACGCTGCGGGGAGCGGGATTGGGGGGGCTGTGTCACCACGGGGAGGGGACACCCCCGGGGGCTGGGGGGGGGGACACACACACGACACACACTGGGAGGCCCCCCCCCCGCCAATACTGACCGGTAATGCAGCCCCAGCGCTGAGAATATTTCCTTCTGCAGGCCAGGAACTCCCCCAGCAGCTCCTCGCTCTCCGTGCCCCGCTCCGCCGCCGTCACCCCGAACATCTCCACCTGCGGGGACAGGCTTGTGTCCCCCCCCCCATCCTGTGTGTCCCCCCCCCCCCCCCCCAATCCTGCGTGTCCCCCCCAGCCCCGGCCCAGTTGCCCCAGTACCTTGGTGAACTGGTGGACGCGGTAGAGCCCCCAGGGCTCCCGCCCCGTGTCGGTCTCGGGCCGGTAGCAGGTGCTGCAGCTGACGA
Organism: Chroicocephalus ridibundus; assembly: GCF_963924245.1. Taxonomy (NCBI): domain Eukaryota; kingdom Metazoa; phylum Chordata; class Aves; order Charadriiformes; family Laridae; genus Chroicocephalus; species Chroicocephalus ridibundus. Next base: position 18,121 of record NW_026961684.1, read on the forward strand.
CCCTTGCGGGGGTTTGGGGGGGGGGGGAGCGTAAAAAGGGGTGAAGACCCCCCCCCGGATGCCCGGGTCCCCCCTGCTGGGGGGTCCCCAAGGAGCCTCCGTCCCCTCCTCTTCCCCCACAGAGCCTTCCTCGCCCCAGGGACCCTCCTCTTCCCCCCGCAAAGAGTTCCTCTGCCCTGGGACCCTCCTCTTCCCCGCCAAAGCCTTCCTCATCCCTGGGACCCTCCTCCTCCTCGCCTGGGGACCCTCCTCTTCCCCGCCAAAGCCTTCCTCATCCCTGGGACCCTCCTCCTCCTCGCCTGGGGACCCTCCTCTTCCCCGCCAAAGCCTTCCTCATCCCTGGGACCCTCCTCTTCCTCAGCCCGGGACCCTCCTCTTCCCCCCCTAAAGCCTTCCTCATCCCTGGGACCCTCCTCCTCCTCGCCTGGGGACCCTCCTCTTCCCCGCCAAAGCCTTCCTCATCCCTGGGACCCTCCTCTTCTTCACTCTAGGGGGCCTTCCTCTTCCCCCCCTAAAGCCTTCCTCATTCCTGGGACCCTCCTCTTCCCCCCAAAGCCTTCCTCATCCCTGGGACCCTCCTCCTCCTCAGCCCGGGGCCCTCCTCTTCCCCCCCCAAAACCTTCCTCATCCCTGGGACCCTCCTCTTCCTCAGCCCGGGGCCTTCCTCTTCCCCCCCAAAGCCTTCCTCTTCCCGCCAAAGCCTTCCTCATCCCTGGGACTCTCCTCCTCCTCGCCCGGGGACCCTCCTCTTCCCCGCCAAAGCCTTCCTCATCCCTGGGACCCTCCTCTTCTTCACTCTAGGGGTCCTCCTCTTTCCCCCCTAAAGCCTTCCTCATCCTGGGACCCTCCTCCTCCTCACCGCGGGACCCTCCTCTTCCCCCCCAAAGCCTTCCTCATCCCTGGGACCCTCCTCCTCCTCACCGCGGGACCCTCCTCTTCCCCGCCAAAGCCTTCCTCATCCCTGGGACCCTCCTCTTCTTCACTCTAGGGGCCCTCCTCTTCCCCCCCTAAAGCCTTCCTCATCCCTGGGACCCTCCTCTTCCCCCCAAAGCCTTCCTCTTCCCCCCCAAAGCCTTCCTCATCCCTGGGACCCTCCTCCTCCTCAGCCTGGGACCCTCCTCTTCCCCCCCAAAGCCTTCCTCATCCCTGGGACCCTCCTCTTCTTCACTCTAGGGGCCTTCCTCACCCCAGGACCCTCCTCTTCCCGCCCCCCCGCCCCCCCCAAGCCTTCCTCGCCCCCCCGTTACCTGATGGGCAGATCCTGCAGCCGCACGGCATGGTCCATGAAGTACCCTGGGGCACAGGGATGGGCTGGGGGGGCGGGGGGGGCACGCAGCGGGGCTCCTGGAGCCCCCTCCCGCCCCCCTCGATTGCCCAGGCCCCGTTTCCCCCCCCGTTTCCCCCCCGTTGCCCCTCACCTGCGATGCCCACCTCCGCGGTGCCGGCCAGGCACAGGTCCTCGAAGCGCGAGGGGTCGATGTTGTAGACGGGCGAGGGGGTGGCGTTGGGCTGCATCCCCGCAGCCCTCCTGCCGGGGGCGGGGGGGGGGGGGTCACAGCGCCATCCCGGGGGGGGTCACAGAGCCATCCCGGGGCGGGGGGGACGCGGGGACGGGGGGTGGCACTCACGAAGACGGCGCCTCGCAGCAGGTCGGGGACCGTCATGGGCAGGAAGCCCTGGAGGAAAAGGGGTGTCGGGGGGGAGGGGGCAGGGGAGCCCCTGGCCCTCCTAGTACCCCCCCCAGACCCTTCTGGAAACCTCTGGACCCCCCCAGGAACCCCCCCCAGACCTTCCTGACCCCCCCCCCCACCGGAGCCCTCCTAAGACCCCTCAGGACCCCCCCCCCCGCCAAGACACTCCTGGACCCCCCCTGACCCCCATGAACCCCCCCAGGTTTCCTGAGAACCTCCTGGACCCCCCCAGGACCTCCCCAGATCCCAGGAACCCCACTCAGACCCTCCTGGACCCCCCCAGGGCCCTTCTGTTCACTCCCAGAACCCCCCCCAGACCCTCCTGCCCCCCCAGAACCCCCCAGGAGACACTCCTGGACCCCCGACCCCATGAACCCCCCCAGGATCCCTGAGAACCTCCTGGACCCCCCCAGGACCTCCCCCAGATCCCAGGAACCCCACTCAGACCCTCCTGGACCCCCCAGGGCCCTTCTGTTCACTCCCAGAACCGCCCCCAGACCCTCCTGCCCCCCCAGGAGACACTCCTGACCCCCCCGGAGCCCTCCTAAGACCCCTCAGAACCACCCCCAAGACACTCCTGGACCCCCCCTGACCCCCCTGAACCCCCCCAGGTTCCCTGAGAACCTCCCTAGACCCTCCTGGACCCCCCCAGACCCCAGGAACCCCACTCAGACCCTCCTGGGCCCCCCCAGGGCCCTTCTGTCCACTCCCAGAACCCCCCCCAGACCATCCTGCCCCCCCAGGAGACACTCCTGACCCCCCCGGAGCCCTCCTAAGACCCCTCAGGACCCCCCCCGGTCCCCTGAGAAACCCCCCCAGACCCTCCTGCCCCCACCCAGGACCCTCCTGTCCCCTCCTAGAACCCCCCCAGACCCTCCTGTCCCCTCGGGACCCCCCCAGGACCCCCCAGACCCTCCTGTCTCCCCCCCCAGCCACCCCCCCCCGTACCTTGGGCAGCAGCTTGGCCATGGTGAAGCGCACGAGCGCGTGCTGCAGCAGCGCGCCGGCCCCGCACAGGTAGTAGGAGCGGTGCCCCGAGACGTGCGACAGCCGCCTGCGGCACCACACACACACGCGTGTGTCAGGGGACACGCACACGCGTGACGCCCGGGTGTCCCCGTCCCCGTGCCCCCCCCCGCCGTCCCCCGCGGGCGCTCACCGCTGGCGGATGATGTCCAGCCCCTCGCCCAGCTCCAGGTGTCCCTTCGGCTTGAAGTCAAAGGCTGCGGGGACAGACGGGAGAGGAGCCTTCCTCGCCCCAGGGGTCTTCCTCGTCCTGGGGACCCTCCTCTTCCCCCCCAAAGCCTTCCTCCGCCTCAGGGACCCTCCTCTTCCTCCCTCCAGGCACCCTAATCTTCCTCCCCAAAGCCACATTCTCCCCAGGGACCCTCCTCTCTGTCACTCTGGGAACCTAATCTTTCCCCCCAAAGCCTTCCTCACACCCAGGGAGCCTCCTCTTCCCCCCCGCCCGAGCCTTCCTCACCCCACGGACCCTCCTCTTCCCCTCCAAAGCCTTCCTCGCCCGGAGAACCCTCTTCTTGCCCCCTCTAGAGCCTTCCTCCCTTCCCCCAGGGTGTCCTCCTCACTCCCTCCAAAATCCCCGTCCCTTGGAGGAACCTTCCTCCTCCTCCTCCTCCTCCTCCCCCCCTCTCTTTGAGGCTCTCCCAGCCCCAGGGAACCCCCTCCCCAGATCCCCACAGGGAAACTGAGGCACGCCCCCCCCCCCCCCCCCCCCCCCCCAAAATACCTGGCTTCTCTCCCACCACCTCCAGCACACGGGCCTGGCTCTCGTCCCCGACGGGCTGGGGGAAGAGGGGGGTGTCGGGGGGGGGGGGAGGGCGTGAGGGGACACCGTGACACCCCCCTCCCCGCCCCATGCTGTGTGTGTCGCTCCCCCCCCCCGCCCCCCCCCCACACTCACCGCCTCGGGGTGGGTGCGGTTGGGCAGCTGCAGGGCCTTGAGGTAGAAGCGCTCGTCCAGCTCGGCCTCCTCGGCCAGCAGCGCCTGCAGCTCCTCCCGGATCTGGCGGCCGCGGGCCCGCAGCGCCGCGTAGGCGGGGAGCTACGGGGACAGGGGGCTGGGGACACTGCGGGGGGTGGCGGGGGGGACACCCCCCCCCCTCACCATGTCCCTCCCCGCCACCCCCCACCCCCCCCCCGGGGTCCCTACCGCCTCCGCCGTCTCCTTGTTGTGGGCTGCCTGCGGGGAACAAGGGCGAGGGGGTGAGTGGGGGGGCCGCGGGGACCCCGGGGGGGTGGCAGGGGGTCCCTGGGGGGATGACGGGGGGTCCCGGGGGGGTGTCTCACCAGCAGGGTCCGCACGCCCTGGGCCACTTGCCCCTTCTCGGCCTCCAGGCGGGCGATGGTGGCCCGCACCTCCCCCAGCCGGGTCCAGGTCTGCACCTGGGGGGGGGGCGTGGCTGCCGGCGTGGCCACGCCCCCTCCCGCCTACAAGCCCCGCCCACCCCAAACAAGCCCCTCCCTGGGTCAGGCAAAACCCGCCCACCCCCCGCGAAGCCCCGCCCACCTCTGACAAGCCACGCCCCCTTTCCCCCAGCCCATCCGACCACGCCCACCCACCCCAGCAGACCCCGGCCCCCTCAGCCAATCCCCGGGCTCGCTGTCAGCTCCGAGGCTCCGCCTCCTTCCTTTATCCCCGCCCCCTCCCGTGGTCACGCCCCTTACCCCCTCGTGGACCCGCCCACCCCGTGACCCCGCCCCTTCCTCAGGCCCCGCCCTCCTCCCCTTGGCCCCGCCCACCCGCCATAGGCCCCGCCCCGCTCACGATCTGCCGCAGGTCACCGCCCCGCAGCGGCCCCCGCCGCCGCTCCAGCTCGGCCTCGCTCAGCGCCGCCACGTCCAGCCGCGGCCGCGCGCTCCGCCCCTCCCGCACGTGCTCGTACAGGCGGCTCCGCCCCGGACACGCCGCGGGCCCGGGGCCGGGCCCGGTCCCGCCCCCCGCCGCCCGCCAGCCCCCCCGTCTCGCCGCCCGCCGCGCCGCCGACAGCGCCCTGGGCGCCGCCATCTTGGAACGCCCGGCGCGGGGGGTGACGGGAGTCACGTGGCGGAAGGGGCGGGGCGCACAGCGCCCTGGACACGCCCCCTCCTGCTCCCGCCGCGCCGCCCCGTGTCCCCAATTACCCCCCCCAGTGTCCCCAGCTCTCCCCCCCCCCGTGTCCCTAGGACTCCTCCCAGTGTCCCCAGCACACCCCCAGTGTCCCCAAGCCCCCCCTCAACTCCTCCAGTGCCCCCAGGACGCCCCCAGTGTCCTCAGCTCCCCCCTCAGTGTCCCCAGGACCCCCCCGCCAATGTCCCTAGCTCCCCCCCACCGTGTCCCTAGGAGCCCTCCCCCTGTCCCCAGGACTCCCCCCAGTCTCCTCAGCTCTCCCCCCCCTCTCCCCAGCCCCCTCCCCTCATGTCCACAGGACCGCCCCAGTGTCCCCAAGTCTGCCCAAACCCCCCCAGTGTCCCCAGGACCCCACCTCAGTATCCCCAGTTCTCCCCCCTCCGTGTCCCTAGGACGCCTCCCAGTGTCCCCAAGCACCCCCAAACTCCTTCAGTGTCCCCAGGACCCCACACGCTATCCCCCTGTGCCCCCAGAATCCCCAGTTCCCCCCACCACGCGTCCCTAGGACACCTCCCAGAGTCCCCAGGTCCTCCCATATCCCTTCCTAGTGTCCCCAGCCCCCACCAGTATCCCCAGACCCCCTCAGACACCTGTCCAGCGCCCCCAGGTCTGTCCCCAGCGCCCCCCCAGTGCCCCTCAGCTCCCCCAACACCACTCGACAGCATCTCCCGCACAGCGACAGCCTTTAATGGGTGCAGCGAAGGAAAACAGGGGGACCACCAGCGCAGTGTCCTCTCACAGACGGGGCCCCGTCCCGTTCCCCCCCCCCCCCCCCCTCACTTTTTCTTCTTCTGGACATGGGCGCAGTCGTACTTGCCCCGCACGATGGTGAGCTTCACCCCCGGCAGGTCCTGGGTGCGCCCGCCCTGCACCAGCACGACGTGGTGCTCCTGCAGGCTGTGGCCCTCCCCGGGGATGAAGCACACCACCTCCTTCCCCGTGCTCAGCCGCACCCGGGCGCACTTGCGGTTGGCCGAGTTGGGCTTCTTGGGCTTGCGGATCAGGTTCTTGATCACCACCCCTTTGATCTGGGGGCGGCCGAAGGTGGCCCCCAGCTTGGGGGGGGGCGGCTTGGGCCGGCCCTGCCGGTGCATCTGGTTGAGGGTGGCCATGCCCGCGGCCAGCGGCGGGCAGAACGGTGAGACGGCGGGCGGGAGAGCCCCGGTACCTGCAGGGGAGGACGGAGAGAGGAGTGAGCAGCGGCGGCGGGGAGGCGGGGAAGGGCCGGGGAACCGGGGGAGGAGCGGGGAGAGGGGGTACGTACCGCAGCGGCCCAGCGAGGCCGCGGCCCTCAGCAGAGCGCCGAGCGCCATCCGACGGGCCGGCAGCACCGCGACCGGCGGGGCCTGAGGGGGAAACACCCGGTTAGAGCCTCCCCACCCCACCGGGGGCCGGCCTCCGTCCTGCACCGGAGACCGGTGGAGAGGGCACCCGCACCGCCCTCACCTCACACCGCCGCCATCTTAGCGCGCCGCCACCCCCTTTCTGCCGCCCGTTCCGCCGCGCTCCGATTGGACAGCGGGGACGCCAATCTCCCTTTCCCGCTCTCTGATTGGTTAGACTCTCTTTAAGCCCGCCCTGACGGCCGCCACAGCTCCTACGGGTGCGCGGCGAGGTCAAAAGATGTGCGCGGCCCCGCCTTCCCCGTCTGAGGCCACGCCCCCGCGAGAGACCACGCCCCCTCCCCATGAGCCCACGCCTTCTCCGCGTGAGACCACGCCCCTGGAGCCGAGGCCCCGCCTCATTCCCCGCCCTCCCGCCACTGGGCCCCGCCTAGAGGGGGCGGAGCCTGTTGCCGGGGGAACGCGGGCAGGGCGGGTGCCCGGATGCGGCTCGATCGCAACATGGCGGCGGCCGAGTGAGGGGAGGGGAGCGGCGGCCGCCGGGCTCTTCGTGAGGGGTGAGCTGGTGGGGGGGGGGGCGAGGGGGACGTGGAGGGGCCTGAGGGGAAGGGGGGGCTGGAGTGGGGCACGGGGGGCCGGGGGAAGGGGGTTTGGGGAGCCTTGGGGGGGCCGGAGGTCTGAGGGGGGGCTGAGAGGAACTGGGGAGGCCTGAGGGGAGTTGGGGGTCCTGGGAGGAGCTGGGGGGTCGTGAGACGAGTTGGGGGTCCTGGGAGGAACTGGGGGGGACGTGAGAGGAGCTGGGGAGTTGTGAGAGGAGTTGGGGGGGGGGTCCTGAGGCAGAGGAGCTGGGGGGGCGTCCTTAGAGGAGCTGGGTTTGTCTGAGAGGAGTTGGGGGGTCATGAGAGGAGCTGGGGGGTTCTGAGGGAATTGGGGTAAAGGGGTTGGGGGCTATGGGGAGGGAAGTGCTGAGGCAGTGGGGGGTTCTGGGGGGGCCTGAGGGGAAAAGGAGGGGGGTGTTGGGTGTGAGGGGCCGAGTGGGGAAGGGGGTGTGAGGGATTGAGGGGTGCTGGGGGGGGGCGGAGAGGCTGGGGGAGCCCTGGGGCAGAGGTTGTGGGGGTGAGGGAGGTGGTAGGGTGCGGGGAGGGGAAGAAGAGGAGGGTTAGAGAGCATGGAGCTGGGTTTGGGGGGGACCCTGAGGAGCTGGGGGGTCTCAGGGAAAGCGCAGAAACTGGGGAGGGGGATGTGGGACCTGCCCAAAGCCTTGGGGCTGGGGGGGGAGCCCTGGAATGCGGGGCGAGGCAGGAGGGGCGCGGGCAGCGGGTGGGGAGGCCGAGGGAAGGGTAGGGATAGGGCCCTGCCTTCCTCCGAACACTCCCCGGCCTAAAAATAGGCTGAAATTGCGGGTTACGGGATGTTTGAGGTCCAGAGCCTCACGGAAATCTCTTGTTCTCCTGCAGATCTTCCACCGGAGGATCCCGGCATGCTCAGCTGAGTCGGAGAAGAGTTTTTCCTTCCTGGCAGGTAGGAAACAGAGACAAGACGGTTTGCCTGGAGGAGCCCCTTCTCCTCGGGGGCTCCCGTGGCCGCGCGTCGCTCTTCAGAAGCCCCTTTTTCTGCCCCTGCACTTTGCAGGCCGATAGCGGAGAAGGGTCTTTCCCAGCTGGGCTGTGCCTGATGCTCTCTGCCGAGCGCAGGAGGGAGGGGAATCGGGAGAACCACCATCGGCGTTGCTGTTAGGTGCTCATAAAAAGCCCCCTTCGTCTCCTGGGGTGTGGAAATTGGATCAAAGCCCTCCCCACATGCTTGCCGACACGCTGGGGTCCAGCTGGGCAGCAGCAGGTGGCTGGAAGCACTGAAAAACATCCAAGAATTGTCTTTTCTGGTGTCTTTTATCTGCGTTCTCGGTTCCGGGGGGGGTTTTATACATCCATCAGCATTGGCACGGTGTTTTTCTCTTCATTAGCCAGGCGAGTTAACGGTCGGTTGAGCGGCAGAGCCCCAGGGCAGATTTTTTCCCCGCATTTCACGCGACTTTGGGCTGGGCGTTTGGAGAGAGCCAGGTACCGGCATCCCCGGGGGCTGCCGTAACTGTCTCACACCGAACCCCTCGAAAAGGGGGTTTTCCCCCAGTTTTGCCCCATGGGGAGCAGGGCAAGAATAGAAGTTGCTGTCTCCGAACTCCTGGGTGAGCTGTTAGCGGGGATGGAGGCTCAACAGGCGGGAGCGCAAGGCAGCGTGTGCCCAACGCGGGTACGGGTTTTGGGCTGGGAAACTGCTAATTTGTGTAACCCCTTTCCCTCTGCCCACGAGTTCGCCCAACCGAATGTGCCCGCAGCTGGAGGTAATTGCCCCGCGCTTCGTTTTCTGTGCGTTCCCGGCGCCGGCGGTGCTTTGTTTGTGGAAGGGAAAAGAGAACAAAACAAGAGGAGTTTTTAGTTGCGTTTTGCCTGTGATTTTACCGAGTTTGGCAACAATTAAGCGGGTGGGCTGCAGGGCCGCGGAGGGGCTCCGGCAGCGCCCGAGGTGGTGGGCGCGTAAATAACTGCAAATTGGAGTTTATTGAGAACACCCAGCTGTGGGGAAGATGCAGCTGACCTTGCGAGAGTTGTGGAAACACACCCGAAAGAAAAAAAAAAAAAAAAAAGAAAAAAAAGAAGGTTTTAAATAAAGCCCCAAAGTTTGAACAGCGGCCAAAGAATTAGCTGCTGGCTGCCAGCACAAACATTAACTAATCCTGGCAGCCTTTTAAGGCAAGTCTCGTTAGTTCTGGTTAAGAAATAAACCTGTTGGATGGATGGATGGTCCCCGGCGCAGGTTGAGGGAGGTTTTCTGGGAGCTGCGGGTAAATGCCACGTAGGAACGGGACCGAGGAAGGTGGTACCCGGCGGGGGCGTGACGTGAGGCTGCGAGAATCCACGGAGTTGCTTTCCAGCCTTCGGAAAGATTCCTCGGAACCCTCCCGGCTCTGCTGAGGAGTCACCGCTGCGATTCCCAACTAAAGGTAATTAACTAGAAGGTGTTGGGGCGTTGAAAATAGCGGCAGAAGTTTCCAGGGAAGATGCCGATGGGATAACGACGGCTCGGGCTGCCTTTCCCCTCGCTGAGTGGAAACTCCTGTGCCGTTCCCAGATGTTTTCCAGATATGGATTATCTTTATTTGCGTTTGCGGAGGTGACATTTACGTTCCCGGTGCTTATCAAACCTGCCAGAAGGAAGCCGCCTCTATAAAAATAAATAAAATCGCAAGGTTTTGCTCCCAACCATTCCACGCGCTTCGTTGCGGGGTTGGTGACTCGTTTATGGGCGCGTGGGCTCCGCGAGCCGTGGGTTTGCCTGGCCGGCTCCGATCTCATCAGCGACGTCTCATTAATTGCCGCCCGCCTGTCCGGGGATGAGCCTGGAACCTGGACACCACGGGCTCGGGAGCTGTCGGAGGAGATCGGCTCGGGAAGGGGCAAGGTGTGGGATGAGGCAGCTCCGGCGTGGAACCTCCCTGCGATGCGCTTTTTCCTCTTCCAGGCTCGGCTCCTCTGCGCTTGACTTTTCCCAGGAATAATTTAGGCATTTGTGGGTGTTCGGCAGAGGGGGTGGATGCGTAATTCTGCATCATCGCTGGCGGTTACAGCTTACGTGGAGCTGATTTTGGCGCTGCCGGAGAAGAAACGGTTCCCTCTGAACGTCCACGGGATGTTTTCCAGCTCCCGCGGGGGACCCACACACCGCCGTGCTCCCGTCCTGGCTTGGAAAAGAGCCGCTTTTATCACACCGCACGCTTTTTTTTCCCCAATTCCAGAGGGATTTCCTGACCGCAATGTCCTTTTCACAGCCAAAACGAGCGTCCGGATAACGACGTGCCCGCGGGTCCCAGCTCCTTGGTGACATCCCTCGGAGGGAAGGACGCGTCCCCCAAAGTCCCGCCCGGCGCAGGGAGAAATCCCAGGGACCTTTTCACGCCTTTCCCACAGCCTAATTACAGCCGCATCGTTTTTTATTTAATAAAAACTGATTTCTCCTGAGCTTAGGGGAGGGATATTTGCCGTCTACCTCACGAGTCCAGCCCCGGTAGGTTTAGTGCTTGGGCGGCACCGGCACAGCTCACCTTCCCGAACCGCCTTCTTGGTTTCATCAATTTTCATTAATTGGCGTAATTGACAAGTGGATATTTTCATTATTTATTTATTTATTTTTAACTCTTCAGCCCCTCGCATGCTCTTCCTGCGGCTTTAAACCAAACCCTTCCAAGCTCCTTCTCCCCGCGTAAATGATTCGGGGCGCGAGTTTCTCGCTCGGTTTTCGGGGCGCTTGCGTCGCAGGCGGAGGATGTTTAACTAACGATGATTTTTCTCTAATAAAGTTGGACTTCATGAAAGCGTAATTCTTTTGAACCCTGCTCGCTCCGCTCTTCCTTTCCCTGTGTCGTGCGCTTACACGGTGCAAATAAGCTATAATGTCTGCAAATGATGTAAGGGGCTAATTAAAGGTTTTACGCGACTAATCAGCTTGCACTTTAATTAGCACCAAATGGTAATCGTTTGCCGAAATATAAATTGACTTCTGGGCTGCCTGTTACGGGAGCATCCGGCCCGCTCTGTCGGAAACGGGGCGTGGAGGGTGCTCTGCCTCCCGTCCCGGCTTCGTTAACCCCAGAGTTAACGAGTTGTTGCTAAAGACAGAACCTCGCCGTTTCGCCTTCCCAGTGTGTGGGGTGCTCCCCTCCAGGCAGGCGGCATCAAATCGGGTCGTTAACATCTCTCGGCCTAACGAAGCGGGGAGAAACAGCCGGTGCCGTACCTGCTCCCAGCTTTTATTTCCCATTTTTCCAAGTCCGGGCTGTGGGAATCCATGCGTCGTGCGAACGTGACGGTGTTTTTACCCTCATTTAATGCCACATCGGGGCCTTTCCAGCAGCCGGAGAGGGAGCTGAGCGCCCGTCGCTTTTGAAATACCCCTCGAAAGGGCCTCGTGACACCCATGCCTCATCCCGCCGGAGCCCCCCAGCTCGTTTGAGCGCGTGTAATTAACGCCCGGTGCGGGGGGAAGAGCTGGAGATGGCCGTGTCAGTCCCGGCTCGCATTCTTGGCGTGCCTCGCTCCCCTCACCCGCCAGCTCCTGCCTCGGAGGAAGCCTTGGGCTGTAAAAAATAAAGCCACGAATCGGTGCTCCGTGGAGCGTATTTGGGTCCGGTGGCATCGCAGAATTGTGCCACACGGTCGCCGTCCGCTGTGACGGAGCACAGCTGTCCCCAGCGAGGACACGGAGGTACGCGAGGGGTCTGACGAGCCTCATCTCGTTAATGCCAGAGGGGAGGCCCTGGGTTTGTGCTTGTGTTTGGGTGGGATGGGGTTTTTTCACCCTTTTTTCCTCCCTGAAACAAATACTTCAGCTGATTAAAATGGTCTTCCCTTACAAAGTGACTCTTTTTTTTTTTCTTTTTTTTTTTTCTTTTGAGAGCAGGCTCCCGCAGAATAGCAGCTGCAGCGGGAGGGGGATTTAACGAGAGCTCAGGTAGGGTCCCGGAGCTTCCTAACGGCCTTTGGCTAACGAGGAGCAGCGCGGTAATGTGGCACCCCGGCTTTGGGGTCCTGCTGCTGGCGGCGGCACCGAGAAATCCCCCTCCCCTTTTTTCTGCTGCCTTCCCCTCCGGGAACATCCGCAGTGTTGGAAGAGCGGCCAGAAATTAGTGCCTTAACGAGCTTCCCTTGCAGTGGGGCGAGGGGGACGTTGGAGACTGGGGACCCTGGTGGTCCCCGCTCAGCTCGTGCAGGGACCCCTCTGCCCTCGGAGCAGGGAGGGAGCCAGAAGAGCCTGCCCGCCCCTCGCCTTTCTTGCTCAATAAGGATTTTTAAGCCCAAACCGTGTTGGGAGGTACAATCCGCTGCCAGGTTGCGTTAAAATCATCATTACAAGCCATTCCCCTCCGAGGCCGCTGGGACGGCGAGACGAGTTGGGCGTAAATGGAAGGGACTTTGGCTTTCCCGGTGCTTGTTTGTGCTCTGAAGCTTTTCCGTTGCCTCTCGACCCGCTCCCAGGTGAGGCCACGTCCCTGCGGAGCTCCCCCCCCCCGTGCGGATTAACGCCCTTTCGCTGCTGCCGGGGTTATCTGGTTTCGATAATTAATAATAGAATGAAAACGACGCGGTCTCAGCTTCTCCTGCTCGCACGGCCTCTCCTCCAGCAGGGGTTAGGGAACCCCAGCCTGCGTTTCGGGGTGCGGGATACGCTCCTGTCCTCCGGGAAGGAGCCCCGAGAGGTAAATGGGGAAGCGCGGTGGCTGCCAGCCTGCCGAAGGCTAATCGGGTTCTGTCACAAGCCCAAGGTCGAGCCTGTACTCGCTTTTCTTGTTTCTCTTTTTTTTTTTTTTTTTTTTCATTTTATCCATTGCTGAAGAGCTGGCGCATCGGAATTAAATACATGGGGGAACCTTGGACGGTTTTGTTTACTTCCCCGGTGGCTTAACGCCTCGTTAAGCTGTCGGAATAAAGATATCGGCCACAGATCAAGTTCCTCCCCTCCACCCTTGGCCAAAGGGATCTGCTGTGCGTGGAGGAACCTGTTTGTCCTGGCCGGGATAGGTGGGAGGAGAAGATGCCAGATATAAACCGGGAGGCACTTTCTTCCTTTTTTTTTTTTTTTTTTTTTTTAAATTTGGAACTTCCTCTGGAAATCGCACTCCCGGGTTTGGTTAACCCCGCTGCGAGCGTGGAGTCGCAGATACAACAACTCCTCGGCTGATATTCCTCATCCCCTGTGCCAAAACAGTCCACATTTCCCAAGTTTTCCACACTGTTGCTGCTCCCGGAACAGATATCCCAAAAACGCCGTGTGATTTGCATTTCTCGCGCTGAAATGATGCCCTTTTAATTAAAAATCCCCCCTTTCTATGTTGTCAGGTACGTAGTAGGACGGAGTTTCCTTCGTTTTGGATCTTTTTGGCCAGATTGTGCTCCGGGGTCGCCGCTGCCGTTGGAAAAGTGACGCTTTCACCCGCCGCCGCTTCGCTGCCTGGCTCCCTCGTTAATCGCGGCGCTAATTATTTTCTGTGGTGCCCTGGGGTGCAGTCCTCTCGCCCTTCCCACGGCAGGCGGGCACCGGAGCGGGGATTACGTGAAGGAAGAACTTCCAAGCTCAGGGAAAAAAGCTGTTTGTGGGGAAAGCGGAGGTTAATAAGCGGAGTTTTGTGTGATATCCTGCACCCAACGGCCGCCTGGCAGAGCATAAAGAGCCAGAGGATCAATTTGGGTCCGGAGATGATCAATTTGGGTCCGAAAAGGATCAATTTTCCCAAAGCCCCCCGAGATTTCATCTCCCCGCGTGTCCCTACATGTGGCTAATTCTGCTTTAACGGCAGAAATTGGGTCCGCGGCGCTTCTTGCCCGTGTCTCTGGAAACCGAGATAAGGGTAATTGGAGCCCACGCTTCCAGGCTCAAATTGTGTCTGCGGGGAACGGCAGGACCGGCCCGGTTTTGGTGCAATAATGGTGTTTTAAGGGAGAATTTCTGGGTGCTGGGTGGCTCTGTCTGGGGGAGAAGGATCGCACCGGTCCCGTGAATCTTCAGAGAATCGGGTAAAATTGGGCGTTAGCGGTGAAGGGTGCGAATCCTTTCCCCAAGGCTGGCGTCGGCGCCTCTTCTCCGAAGACCTCGGAGCTCTTCATCATCGTCATCTTCCGCTTGTTATCCTGCTCTATCGAAAGGGAAAACGAAGTGCCTGGAGGTGCCTCGCTCCTTGTTGCGGAGCGAGTTGGGAGAAGAGCCGGCACCAGCCTCGCAGAAACCCACCTTTGGGGCCTTAAAGCACCCAGTGCTGGTGGGGCTGGGTGGAAAAAGGGGCAAAAATGAGAACTGGTTTCTCACTGGAAGCCCGAGCTTTCCGCCGGGAGGAAAACGCCGTGCCGGGCGAGTTTTTGCGTGTGGCGGTGGCTGGTTTTGGACCCGGCGTTGCTTTGCCGCTGCTCCGCGGAGCACCAAACGCAGCTGGAAACGGAGAGGCTTCGTGTTTGCGCAGCTCAGAAACAATATTTTGATTTTCTGGCTTAACCCTCGCTCCACCGACGGCTGGGCTTTGTGATTTCTCTCCTACAGCTCTTCACAGCCAAATCCTGCGGTATTGAGGCAATCGTACCGCTAAAAAGAAAGAGGGAGATTTATCCAGATAAGAAATAACCCATCGAAAGCTCCCCTCTCTTTTCGAGCGGGCAGCTCCCCGATTTCAGCCGCGGAGGTGCGGCAGCCGCCCCCGATTTCAGCTGCCATGAGCTCTGCTGACTCCAAACGGATTTATTCCGAGAGAACAACCCCGAGAGAACAACCTCCTGCCGTGGTTTTCGACGGGGTTAAAGTTTCACCTCCCTGCTCCTCTTCCCTCCCCGCAAGCCCCGGCTTGTCAGGCTCCTGCACCTGAAACTTCAGCGCAAGCCTTTTTCCCCGGCGCTGGGGGCCGCCTCTGATGGTGGGGTTGCCGCCGGTGGGGGTCACGTAGCCACGGCCTCAACTCGGTGGTCCAGCAGCCGGGCCTTTTAGCACCTCGGGCTCGTTTTTTCGCCCCGTGATTCCCCGCGTACGGAGCCGTCTTGGCCCCCACGTCGTGCCAGGGCGGTGGGGCGGCGCTGGGGTGCCCCCCCCAGCAGGACAGAAGGGACGTGGCCTCGCCATAAAACACCATAGAACACCCGGGGCCGCTCTTTGCCAAGCTGGAGCCCCCCCGCCCTGGAATTGCAGGGACGAGCGTCAGGAATCGAGCAGAGCTTTGATGTGCCGGTGCCCTGCGTCGCTGCATCCCGCAGGCCGGAAATTTTGCTTTGGGACAACGGTAGATTAAAGCAAATTAATCCCCTTTGATGGAGCTTTTGAGGCTGCCGTTCGGGGAGGTGCGTGGCCTCTGGAGCCGGGAGGATCCTGGCAGGGGTGACCGAGTACTTCAGATGCTTTGAATTCCAGGATTTCTCTCCCTCTCCATCGTCCGCCTGTGGATATCGGGTTCATTTAAGCGGAAATCGGTCGTTTAATCCATCCCAGGTACCGAGACGTGGCCCGGCACGCTCCAGCGGCCTCCAGCAGGTCCCCGGTTTTCGGGAAGGCTGACACCTTTCCTCCTCTTTGATGGTTGCCACTCCCAGCGCAGGACGAGCCTCCTGGCTTGCGCGGAGCCAGCCGGGCCAGTTCAACCAGGTTAAACCAACCCCGGCCGAGCCTTACGCTTCCACCCTCTCGCCGGAGCGAGACGTCGAGGGCCTCGGCTGGAAGGGGACGCCTGTCTCCGCCGCTTCCCTTCGGGTTTGTCCTTGGAGATCTTCCGTCCTCGGAGAATGTGATTCCGCGGAGGGAATCCCGGCTTTCCAGCTGAGCGGCACCTCTGGGACAAGGTGATTAAGCAGCAGGTAGGGAACCTTCCCGGCGCAGTCCTCGCTGCGCAAATATTGGGCTTTTTAAAGCAAAATGTAAGAGCAAAGGCTGGAACAAAGGCTTGGTGCTGCCGGAGGAGTTTATTGCCAAGGAAAAGGTGGCAGCGGGGCCGAGCCTGTGTCCTGGTGGGGAGGGCGAAGTCTCCGTCGTCGCTGATGCATCGCTTTTGTTTTTTTTTTTTTTTTTTACACGGATATTTTGAAATGCCGCTGTGGGAGCGGAGCCTGCTTCAGCTCCTGGCAGGGTCGAGCTGCGAGCGGAGTTAATTTGGGAGAAAATCCTTTGTTCCGGGGCTCTGAGGCACCGCCGGGACGTGCCCACACGGTGGGAAGGGGCGAATTCGGTGGCTCCGAGCGTGCAGCAGGTTCAGGAAACGCCGGGCTCATCGGCAAGGTGAGGGTTAGGAAGACGTGCGCCTTCCCTAATTTCATTCGGCTCCTGAAAGATTTGGGGGCTAGAGCTATGTCTTTGATGTGCTTTTATCTTTCGGTGAATTAATTGGCGTCTTTCACGAGGCTCTAAAAGTGATGCTGGGGGCTCTTTGCGCTCTTGGCAGCCGAAGAGAGCAGCTGGGGAGTTTGTGTAGTGGCAGCAGCTTCTGAAGACGTGCGGATCGGAGGGTTCGGAGCCGCCGCTTGTTCCTACTGACACGAGAGAAACCACCTTCCGGAAGGACAAAATGGGTTTTGCCCCTTGCATTAACAGAGGTGTCGCAGCTCGAGTTCTTCCTGATTCTCTGCGGCTGGTTTTCCCAAAACCAGATAAAATGAGGAGCGCGTAAACACTAAAATAGAGTCTCGAGGCATCTCTTGGGATGAATTTGGTGCTTTTTTGGGATGAAATCGCTGCGGCCGCCACTCTCTGTCGAGATTTTAAGCAAACCACCTTCTCCCTGCGAGCACGCGTGCAGCTCTCGCATCCCGAAAGGCTCCAGCACTGGCGGATCCCGGTTCAGGAATCCACGGAGCTGCCGTTGGACACGCCCAGAGCGTCAGGATCCTCCGTCCTGGTGATACCAGGGACACCCGTGGCACTCCGCTGTCACCTCCAGCCGAGCGGCGTGAGGTGGTCGCTGGTGAAATTGGAGAGGAAAACACCGAAAAACCCCGAAGGAGGGGTGGCGGGAGAGGACAGTCTGCAGCCGATGAGCTGCTTTTGATTTTTTTTTCCCCGGCCGCTGCGTCCTTCTGATGGGATTCTAGGAAAGCTTCCAAGCGCCAATTAGCAGTCGGACGGCAGCGCAGGAGATATTTTGATGCGTGAATGTTCTGAAACAGAGTAAATACCAGGAAAATTAGCGCAAATGGGAAGTGAGCAGTCTCCTTGTAAACCTCCATAGGTGATCAGCTTTCTCAGCTGTGGGGGCTTTTATACCCCGCCCCGACCCCGTAAAAGCCGTTTGAATAAAAATACGACCTCCTCAGCTGCGAGTTCGTGGTCCAGCACCTTCCTGGCAAACACCGATGGGGTGGACGGTGCCCGGCGGAGGCTCGGAGCCACTCGGCACGGCAGGGCTGCCATCAATTACAAACCTCCCAAGTTCGTTAACCAGAGTGGCCGGCTCCTCGGGCCCATTCAAGGCTGTTTCCTTTGAGCGAAGAGCAAAGGGAAGAAAAGAGAGGAGCGAAATCCAGCTTTTCTGGGCCAGAGGGGGCTTGGCCACCGTTCCTCCTCCCGGCCAGCGAGACAGCGAGCGCGCACCACCTCATGGGACCCGCCAATTAGCGCCGCTTTCGTTAAGGGAACGGCATCGCTCTCCTTCAGGCAGAAGATGGAGGAAGAGGCAGAGGCTTGACGTGGCGGAGTTGTGGTCCTTGCCTTTCGGAGGGTCTCCGATGCCCGGACGAGGGTCTCCGATGCCCAGGGAATGGGCTCCGATGCCCGGGTGAGGGTCTCCGATGCCCAGGCGATGGGCTCTGATGCCCAGGCGATGGGCTTTGATGCCCGGGCGAGGGGCTTATCCTCCTGCAGAGGGTCCAGAATCAGGGGTCTTAAAACCAGCCCGACCCTCGGCAGTCCTGGCCCTTGAGGGTTTGGCTACCGCAGCGCCAGCATGGCCAGTGGTCCCCACCGCCGGGCATGCTTCCCCGGCACTCTCTCTCCCGTGGGGCACAGAGGGGATTTTGGGGGGCTCTCGGACGCGCGGTGTGACAGGGGAAATTACCGGGAGGGCTGGTTCTTCCTGCCAGGATCGCCGGCGGGATTTCTGCTGGCTCTCCCTGCCCTTTCCCTCTCCTTCCTTCCCCGTCTCCGATCCCCAGCCGCCCGGAGGGGCACTTGACTGGCTGCTTTGTTTCAAATGTTGCTGCCTCATTGGTTCCCGGCTCAAATCTCCTCTATTCCTGCTCCGCTTCTCTCTCTCCAAAGCTTCGTCTTTAACCCCTCTTAGCCTCGCAGCGGCCGCGTTTCCATCTGCTCCCGGCTCTTCGCTCTCCGGCCTCTCCAGCGTGGGCGAGAGTTCAACGGCGGCGACGCTCCCCGTCCCGGAAAATGGTAAATAACGCCTGTGGGATCGTGGGACCGGCGTTAGTCACCCTCTGGGAGACGGTGGGAAGCTGTTATTTCGGTCGCTGACTTCGGAGTGGGACGGGCTTTGGTTCCGTGAGTGGTTCCCCCCCACCCCGGACGCCCATTTTTTGGGGTACACCGGGATTTACCGGCATCCGAGTGCCGGAGGATGAAGGAGAGGGAAGTCCGGCTGTCCCAGTGCGAAGCCTCTGCCTGCGAAACCGGTTCCGGATGATAAGAACAGGTTGGGAAGTAACCGGTGAAGCTGGGAAAGTGGGGAGGGCCCTGTGCCAGGAGCACCGGGGGGCCAGGGGCGGCTCCTGGGGTCCGGGAGCTGGGTTTCGGGGAGGGGGAGGTTCTGGGAATCCGCAGACCCCACATGCCGGCCCCGATCCTGCGCTCGTTCCCCCCGCCCCGTTGCTCGCTGGTGCTGGGGGAGGAGGCGCTTGGGAGTTTGCAGCGTCAGGAGTCGGGAGCATTGGACCGGAGCCTCCGGCACGAGCCGCGACCCCCCCAGACCCCCTTTTTTACCCCCCTGTACACGGTTTTGGGGGGGCTCCCCGGTCCCTGCACTCATCTCTCCCTCCTCCCCCTCTGGCTCGCAGGAAGCAGGAGGATGATGAGGGTGAGTAACGCAGAGTCCGGCTGATTTTTTACCTTTGTTTGTTTTTTTTTTTTTAACGAGTTTTACCCAGGGTGTTTGGGGAGGGGGAAGCAGCCGGGGGGGGGGCGGCTCTCAGAGGAGGTTTACTCCTGTTTCCGAGCCGGAGCGGGGTCGGGGCGGCTGTCGGAACGGCGCGGAGCGACAGGCGATCTCTCCATCTTGCCGGCGGGAGCGGGTCTGGTGTTCGTTAGCAGCGCTGCGAGGTGAGGCCGGGGTTTCGGGGGGGAAACGAGTTATTTCTGGCAAGGAGGAGGGGAGGGACTCACGTTTTCCCGGCGCGGAGCCGGGGTGGGGGGAGCGCATTTGCCTGGGGAGGGAAAGGCGAAAAATTGAAAACCCATCCAGGAGGGGAAAGCTGAACCCCCCCGGCTCCATCCATGCCAGATGCGGAATTTGGACTTTAAAAACCTGAATATCCCGTTGGCGCAGGCGTCCTGCTCGGCTGGCTACCGCTTCCCAGCTGGTGGCAAGCGAAAGGTGGTTCCGGTGGTAGATAATGTCTGCTGTCGTGGTGGGAAAGAGGGCTGGGGGCTCGTAAGACGCCCTAAAACTCCTCATGGGCTGAGGAGGAGACCTGAATGCCAGAGCCGGCGGTGAATTGGTGCGGTGGGTGACGGTGATGGCACTCGGGGGGTCCCTTTGCTCTCGGGGGTCCCGTGGGCTCCTCTGGCCTGGCAGGAGGCTCCGGGCGAGCCGAGCCGATGCCGGGGGCAGCCGAGACTCTGCATGGGGTGTTTTTTTTCCCCCAGCCCCACGTAATTCAGCCAACTTCTGAGCTTAAATCCTGTCTGGAAATCCAACTCTTTGCTTGCGGCGGGTGGAAAGTGGGGAGTTTGCGTCTCCGGGAGGCAGCCGTGGGCCAAACAGCCCCTTTCTGCCGCCCCACCAGAGGGTGATTTGGCTGTTGAAGGAGGAGACGAGTGTGCGAACCACTGACAGCCGCGCCGGGGATGTCTCCTGCGGCACGGGGATAACCGGGACGCTGCTGCCGGATCCCGCCGGGGACCTGCTAAATCCCTTTGCCATTGCCAGGACCCTCCTGCCAACGAACGCTTGCATCTGCCGGGTTTAGATTTTATGGAAAGGAACAAATTCCCCGTGTGCACCTCTGTCGTCTTTTTTGGTTTTCCCTCCCTCCTTTATTTCTCATGTGAAAGGCGGGAGGAAACTCCCCGGTGGGGTTTCGGGGTGTTTGTCAGCGGTGGAGAATATTCTGCCCTCGTTCCTTTACTCAGGGCTGCTGGAAGCGTTAGTTAATGGCTGACTAATTAAACAAAAGCGGAGATAAAGGGAATCTGACCTGGGCTAGGACGGCTGAGGAATGTGCGGAGCTCTGGCTGAGGATCTGGCAGAGAGGGGGAGACGTTAACCCGCTCCTACCCCCTTCCTCCTCCTCCCAGAGCCCCGTCCCACCTCCCAGAGCTCCTCCAGCCCCTTCCCACCCCCTCTTCGCCCCCACCAGCCCCCAGAGGGTATTTATTTTTCGAATCCGAGGTAGATTTGGAGGCTGATTAGCTTAACTGGCGATGTCCCGAGGCGCTCGGATGCTCCAGCCCCTGGCGCACGGGTTGGTGTAAATCCTCCGGCTGTATTTTCTATCTTTTCTGTTTCCCTTCACCTTCCCTGCGGGGAAACGCAAAGCCAGCGGTTTTTAAACGTCCCGCACCAAGTTGAGCGATGGTCTCCCCAAACCAGGAGACCCTTCGCCACCCAGGAACGGGACTTGTGTCCAGACAGCGATTCCCCACGAAGGCTCTTGCGTGCGAGGAAGGATGCCGAGCCAAGGAAGACGGCGTTCAGGAGCAACCAGTTCGGGTGAAAGGAGGGAACAGCCTGGGTTTTCCTTTCGGACACGATCCTGCCACGGGAATGGCACGAAATGCCAGTTCCTCCCAGAAACGGCGGCGGTCGGCCTGACCTGGAAGCTACGGGAAGCCAGCGTGATGCTCACCGTGGCGGTAAAAGGATGAACCGAACAAAAACGCCCGCCCCGGGGTGAGGTTTTATCCATCGGGGTCTGCAAGGTGAAGTTTTCCTGGCTCAGGAACCCCATAAACCTGCTGGCTGCTCGCTCACGCCTTCATTTACTCCTAATTAACGTCTTTGCCCCTGCGTGGCGCGTTTCAGGATTCGACCCAGCCCAAGCCAGAGCTCGGTTGTGCCGCAAAGAGCCGGCGAGCGGCTGTGTCCGACCCCTGGGTGAGCAGGGAAAATGGGGGATCGCAAATATGTATGATCCCCCTCATTTTTGAAGGGGGAGCAGGCCGGAGGTGGAGGCATCCAGGCAGGGCGAGACTTTTCCTAAAGGATGGGGGATTTAGTCAGAAAAAGACCGGGACCGCTGGAGAGGAGGGAGCGCCTTTGCGGAGCACCGGAGCTGGGATTTCCTGCGTGGAACAAGGGATTTGTCTCGGGAGCTGTTGAGTTTCGCACCGGGGCAGCCTGTCGGAAGCAGATTCGGGAGACTAAAATGGAAGGAAACGGCCACAATCGCCACCCGAAGGCAGTGAAAGTGGGAACAGCCAGATCCGCCCCGGCTCCGCCGCTCTCCCCGCGGTCCCCAGGATCGTCCCTTTCTGTGGGATGGGGACCTGTCACCTGGCTCCCCGAGGATTAAACCAGAAATAGTGGCCGAAAATGCCAGGCTTCCTCAGGTTTGTTTTCCTCGGAGCCCGCGCGGGAGGGGTGTGCTTCCTCCCCGCCGCCTGCTTTTTACTGACGAACAAATAAAAACTGGTTTTTCCCCCGCCGACGGGCTTTTGCCGGCCAGACGGCAGGGCTGGAGCTGGAGGCGGCTTGGGGAGCTCGTCCCCGCGGTGGCATTCCAGCGCTCTGTGTCCCCGGAAAGGGGATTTTTGGGTGCTTTTTGTGATATCTTGAAGCCTGAGCTGCTTCCCAAGTGAAATTGCCAACCTGCTTGTGGTTCCAGACATGGAAAAGGAGGGTTAATTCGCAGTTTCATCCTCTTCTTCCCCACGGTGAGGAGCGTCGGCGTACGGACACCGGGAATTGCGCCGCAGCCTGATTAAAATCATCATTTAACCCCCGTTAATTGCAGCACCTCCCAGACCGCGGCTCACCGAGGGTCAGCAGATCCCCAGGAATCGAACCCTGGCATCATCTGAGCTCAGAACCGGCCGGTGGTGACGGAGCTCAGCTGGATTTGGCAACCGCCGGCGGAGTTGGCAGCTCTGGGCGCCGTTTGCCGGCAGTAGCCGGGACGCCGCGGTGGAAATACCTGGCGGTACCGGTTTTTCCAGGCCGCGGCGAGGACGTTTCGGCAAGGGGACTGGTCGCCTCGGTCGCCATCCGCTGCCCCCGCCACCTCACCTACACGGGGCCGGACCCGCAGGACGCTCCGCGTGTGTTTAATGGGGGGAAAAAATCAGAGTTTAAGGTCATCCAGGTGCTTCGGGAGCGTTGTGAGTCGCTGATCTCTCCCCTCGGCTCACGCTGGGGTTTAAGAGGGTCCAACCTGTTTCTCTCTGGCTCTCGTCCCGGTCGGAATATCAGCCGAGCCACGGTGCCCGAGAGCGAGGACTCGCTTTCCAGTGGTGGTATCCGTCTAAACCTCGATTTATAGTTATTTTTCCTCCCCCAACACAGTTATTTCTTCCCTTCCCCTCCTGCGCCAGGGTCTGGAGGAGCAGAGACATGCCTGTCGGAGACCGCGCCGCCTTCCAGCATCTGCTCCGCTGCAGAAATTATTGAAACAACTCAAAAAAAAACCCAAAAAAAACCCCAAACCAAGCTGGAATTGTTGATTTAGGGGAGGCTCGACGGCGTACCTTTGAGCTTGGAAGGATGCAGGCCTCGGGACGGTGTAAACAAGGCTCTATTGTGCCCGGCTGCGGGTGTTTACACCAGGAAAAACGGCCTCATGGTCCACCCTGGGGCCCGGCTTCCGCAGCCCTTCATCCTGGGAGACTCCAATACGCCGTAAAAAACGACAAAACTTGTAAATAAACCAAGAAAACTGGCTGCGTGGGGCGGCTCTGCCTTTGCAGCCCGCAGAGGGAAACCGTACAACTTGTCGGGCCAAAAGTGGGTTTGAATTTAATGCTTTTATTTGTATTTTAGGCTCCTCGACCTGCATTTAAGCGCCGGAGTGACCCGGCTTTTGTTCTGGCCGGGGCTGAGCATCTCCACGCCCGGCTTTTTGCAGGCTGTTTTTCTGGCGGGTTTATTCAGCTTGGAACTTCAACCGCTGCCTTAGAACCGGGCTCAAATGTGGGTTTAGGTGACGCGCTTTAGGTAAAAGGCTGAAGGAACGGGGTGAGTCACCCACGTCCAGCCAAATGACCTTTTCTCCCCGGGCTTGCGTTCGTACCCAGCTGCTTTCCTCATCGCACCTCGTGGGTTTGGTTTTGTTTTTTTTTCATTAAAAAGAAACAAAACAAAACCAAACCCAAACCTCCTAGCTTTTAATTGTGGGAGGTTTTTCTGCTTAGTTGTTAAATTTCGGAGCGTTACATCAAAGGGAGAAGGGACGCGGCAAAATATCGGCGAGACGGGGCTCCCAAAACGTCTCTTTTCCTGGAAGAAAAATAACCTGGGATGACGCTGGGGAGGAAGAGAAGCGAAGCGGAAAAAAAGCAGGATCATCCCAGAGGGGAGAAGACCTGTCCTGACACCCCCTCACCGCTCCGGCGTCTTCCTGAAGCCGTTCCGCGACGCAGGGCTGCCCGTGGCCACCCCCCTCCCCGTCTTGCCACCGCGGCCCACCCGCTTGAGAAAAACACCGTGAATTAGGGAGATTTTTTCCAAGGTTCTGGCCAGGCTCCCGTCCTCCTGCCCGCCAGGCTCCGCTCCGCTCCCCTTCCCTGCCGTGGGGAGATGCTGGAAGGGGGGCGATGCTGGAAGGGGATGCTTTGGCTCCATCGGTGGCCAGCTGACGAGCCCCGAGGAGCACACGGTTGACGTTTTCCCCACAGCTGCTGGGGTTTAGCTTCAGTATAACGCCAAATATCGTACTGGATTTAATACTAACACCTGCCGCCTGTCCCGGTGGGGGTTTTCTGCCCCGAGGAGGCTGCGATGTGGTCGGTTGAAGCTCTTTTTTGGGGAGGGGGGGGACGGGGACGGGGGACAGTTGCCAAACTTTCGTTGCGGCGCTGCGAAACACTGGCAAGATTGGCCCCAAACCCCCGGGAGCCGGGGCACAGCGCGTCCGGGGGAAGCTGCTGGGAAGCGAAAGAGCCGGGGAAAAGGGGGAAGAGCCGAGGAAATGGCCCACCCGGGCGGCGACAAAGAGGGACGGCGGGCCAAGGAGCCAGCCTTTTTTTTGGGGGGGTGGGGGTGGTTCTTGTGTGCTGTACGGGCAGCCCGGAGCCCCCAGAGTCTCCCTCGGGTCGCGACGGCTGCGTTAAATAAATCACGGCAGGAGGGAGCTGCGAATGCGTCTTCGAACACACAGCGGGGGGGAAAAAAGGCGGGGGGGATAAGCAAAAAAACGGGGTGTCTCAAACGCGGCTGCGAGGTTGGGGCGGGGGGAGCTATCGAAACCCTCCTGGATGGCGAGCAGCCTAACGAAGCGCGGGGCTCGCGGTCGCTCAAGGTGTTTCCTTTTTGGCGCGGTAATTATTTTGCCAGAGAGCGAGTTCCTAATGAAGGGGCTGTTCGTTTTGCGGCTTGCCGAGGTCCCCCGCTGCGCTGCCCGCCTCTGCGTCCTCCTCCAGCCTTCATTTCTGTCCCTTTCCTTTCCTCCCCCCGCCCCAGGTCTTCTAGCCGGCGTCACCATGTTCAGCAAGAAGAAGAAACGCATCGAGATCTCGGCTCCCTCCAACTTCGAGCACCGCGTCCACACCGGCTACGACCAGCAGGAGCAGAAGTTCACGGGGCTGCCCCGGCAATGGCAGGGCATCATCGAGGAGTCGGCCAAGCGCCCCAAGCCGCTGGTGGATCCCGTCTGCATCACCGCTATCCAGCACGGCTCGCAGAAGGTAGGCAGCTCCGCCGGCGCGGCCTCTGAGACTGCTTTTGGGGCCGGAAAGCCGGGATTGGGGATCGTTTGGGCTCCATGCCTTCTCTCCAGGGTGCCGCGGAGCAGGTAAGGTGATGGTTTGGTGTCGAACCCCACGGCCGACTGCCTGCCCCTTCCCCGTTACGTGCGGGGCTGCGCAGGATGGGGTGAAAACCTCTCCCGCATGCTTCGGGCAGCTGGAAAAAACCCACCCTACAGGAAAACGCCAGGGAAACGGTGGCTGTTCCTTCCCATCTCATCCCTTCCCCGTGCCTGTGTTTCCCCGAGCTGCCCTTATGTCATTTTTTTTAAAGTCTGGCTTGTCTGCTCACCTCAGTTGAGGACACCCACGCCGTCCCTGTGCCCCAGCTCTCCGCCATCCCTCCAACATCACCCTAATTAAAGTTCCCGGCACCGGCCGCGGTGCGACCGGCATATGCCCGGCGGCTTCGCTGCCTCGGCTGGTTTGCCCTGGACAATGGGGCAGCTCCAGCGGCCGTGAGTAACGCCGGCTGCAGCCCTTCCGAGCCTCAGTGCCATTTTCTGCTGACCCAAAAAGACCCAAAACCGGCGGGGCCCCTTTGGCGCTGCCGAGCCCCGTGGCTGGTGGCCGGGAGCCGCTGCGTCCCACGCAGCCGGGGTTTGTTGTGGAGGTCCAGGCCTCGCTCGCCTGTTAAAATGAGAAAATAACCCGCTTCCCGAGGCGGTGGGAGGAGGAGGAGGAGGAAGAGGAGGGGATATAAATAGCCGAGGACGGCGGGCTGCGCTCGCTCGCCCTGTGCGGAGATGCTTTCTGCGGAGGAAGGCATCCTCCTCTTTGGAGGGAGGCGAGAGGCCGCGGGGATGGGGTGTCTCCCGCTGTCCCCTTGCTGCACGGTCGCACCCTCCGAGGCTCAAATCCCGGCAAACGGGGCACGTCCCTCCCCACCCCAGCCCAGTTTGATACTGGGAGCTGTGGGAAACCCCCCCCTGCCCCCGCTGCGGCCCACAGCTCCCCAGTTTGGGTGTCCCACCCGGCTGGGACCTGCCTCCCAGTATCAGGCTTCGTCATTCCCTGCTCTGCTCTTCCCATCCGGGATGGGCTCGTTAACCTTTGGCTAAATGAACCGCGGCTGCACCTCCTCTCCCTCCTCCTGACACCCAGGGGAGGAGGACCAGCGCCTGCCCCAGAGCTCGACCCCAGCCAGGGGAAATACCTGCTGGTTTTGCACGAATAACGGTGTTTTGGGGGCAGACGGAGCCCCCCAGCCCCTGCCCCGTGAGCCCCCCCCAGTCTGGCCAAAGCCTCCTTGGGGGTGTGGTGCCTCTTGCCGACGCTTGGCCTATCCAGGAGAAGAGGGACGAGGCTGGATCCGGCTCCCCCGAGGGTATTTTGGTCCCGAGAAAGCTCCCAGTGGGGCTGGTGGGGAAAGGCAGGGCCCCCTCCCCGAGACCCCAGCCGCCTCCTCCGCGGGGTTCAGCCACCTCCGACTGGACCGAGTTGGCATCGAGCCCCCGCAGACCCCGTCCCCTCTGTGTGAGCCGTGTCCCCCGTCACCACCAGGCATTTCATTTTCATTTTTTTTTTATTATTTTCTTCCCTTTTTTTTTTTTTTTTCTTTTGTTCTGTTCGTGCTTTGTGTTCCTGCCCGCCTCCCGCCCCACCTTCGTTCCTGCTCAAAGACCATCGTGCGGGGCAGCAAAGCCGCCAAGGACGGCTCCCTCACCTGGCTGCTGGACGAGTTTGAGAACATGTCCGTGTCCCGTTCCAATTCTCTGCGCAGGGACAGCCCCCCCTTCCCGCCCCGCCGCGACCAGCTCTACCAGGAGAACGGCCTCTCCGAGGGCCCGGCCGCTGCCCGGCCGCACGAGGATGCCGGCAGGAGCAAGGAGAAGAGCCGCCACGGGGCCAGGAACGAGCTAGAGCAGGGCAAGGAGAGACCCCGGGAGAGGGAGGACCAACGCGCCCACCACCACCATCACCACCACCATCACCAGCCCCGCGGGCAGGACCCCGGCCCCAAACCCGCTCCCCCCGCCGGCGGCCGCCCGCCCCCTCCCGAGTACCCCAAAACCCCCTCCGAGGGGGACGGCTGGCGGGATTACCCCGCCGACAGGGACTACAGCGAACCAGCCGACCGGGTGGTGCGGCGGGAGCGTCCCGAACCCTCCGAAAAACGCCCCAAATCCACCTACGCCGGCCAGACCAGCCCGCAATCCCCCCGGGACAAACGCCCGCTCTCCGGGCCCAATATCCGGACTCCCAACATCCCCGTCTCCGAAGGGGTGATGAAGACGGCTCAGCAGACGGGACGGCCTTTTAATACCTACCCGCGGGCTGAGACCGACCCCGGCAGGGCCGTGGGTTCTCAGGTAAAGGTTTGCCCCCCGCCCCCCCCCAATTCCTCGCTCCCCTCCGCTCCAGCCGGATCCGCTTGGCAGCCGCCTCTCCTTCCCCCGGGGGGAAGGTTTTTCCTCGCTCTGCCTCGTAGACGAGCAGCTTCTTCTCTCCTGCGCTTCCTCCGCAAACGCCAGCTCCTGCGCCCCGATAAAGACCGGGAAGACCGGCACACCACCGAAAAACCACCGGCTCCGTGCTTTCCTCCCCGCTGCCCTGTCTCCGAAGCGGCTGCTGGCTTCTTCTGTGGTCTCCCCTTCCCCTTTCCTCCCTCTCCTTCCTTCTCTGTCTAGCGCAAACCTTTCCTTTGGCAGCGTCCAGCCCGCTCGCTCGGTCGGAAGCCGCAGGGTCGGCGTTTTGGGGGAAAAACCCCCAGCTCCGGCCGCGGCTCACGTCCCTTTTCTCCCCTCTCCTCGCAGGCAGAGCACCGGCCGGGACGACCGCAGGAGGTGGCATCCAATGGTCCGGTGAGCGGCAGCGGTGGTGCCGGTTCTTCCCGAGCCCACCCTCCCGGCCCGCTGCCGCCGCCGCCGTCACGCTCCAAAAACCCCGAACCGCCCCATCCCGGCCTCACCCCGCACGCCTCGGACCCCCACCTCTCTCGCCAGCCGCCCCCCGGCCCCCCGCAGCAACCCCGCTCCCCTCAACGCGAGCCCCAGCGTGTCTCCCACGAGCAATTCCGGGCGGCCCTGCAGATGGTGGTGGATCCCGGAGACCCCCGCACCTACCTGGACAACTTCATCAAGATCGGGGAGGGCTCCACCGGCATCGTCTGCATCGCCACCGTCAAGAGCACCGGCAAACTGGTGGCCGTCAAGAAGATGGACCTGCGCAAGCAGCAGCGGCGCGAGCTGCTCTTTAACGAGGTGCGGCGGAGCGGGGACCCCTCGGGGAGACCCCCGGCCTCCCCCAGCACCCCCTCTTGGGTGTCGGGGGGGGTCTGAATGGCCGCCTGCGCTCCGCAGGTGGTGATCATGCGGGACTACCAGCACGAGAACGTGGTGGAGATGTACAACAGCTACCTGGTGGGCGACGAGCTCTGGGTGGTGATGGAGTTCCTGGAGGGCGGCGCCTTGACCGACATCGTCACGCACACCAGGTATGTCCCCAGCCTCGCTGTGTGCGTGTGTCCCCCCCCCAGTCCCCTGCCACCCTCGGCTCTCGCCTCCCACCTTCTCCCTCCTCCGGCAGGATGAACGAGGAGCAGATCGCGGCCGTCTGCTCGGCCGTGCTGAAGGCCCTCTCCGTCCTCCACGCCCAGGGCGTCATCCACCGCGACATCAAGAGCGACTCCATCCTCCTCACGCACGACGGCAGGGTGAGCGCCGCGCCGGGGTGTAGGGGGGGTGGCCGGGCGCCCAGCCTTCCTCCCCGCCCGCCCCTTCTCACCCCAGAACACCCCCCCTCCTTCAGGTGAAACTCTCCGATTTTGGGTTCTGCGCCCAAGTCAACAAGGAGGTGCCGCGGCGGAAGTCGCTGGTGGGGACCCCGTACTGGATGGCGCCGGAGCTCATCTCCCGCCTGCCCTACGGCCCAGAGGTCGGCCCCCCGGCGGTTTGGGGGAGTGCGGGGCAGATTCGGGGGGGCGTGGGGCGGATCTGGGGGATGTGGAGTGGTTTTGGGGGGGCGTGGGATGCATTTGGAGGGGCATGGGGCGGATTTGGGGGGGCATGGGGTGGATTTGGGGGGGCGTGGGATGCATTTGGAGGGGCGTGGGGTGGATTTGGGGCAGTGTGGGGTGGATTTGGGGGGGGCGTGGGATGCATTTGCGGGCACACAGGGCAAATTTGGGGGAGCGTTGGGCAATTCTGGGGGTGCACGGGGCAGATTTTGGGGCCATGGCGCAGATTTGGGGCTGAATGGGGCAGATTTAGGGAATGTGGGGTGGATTTGGGGGCGTGTGGAGCAGATTTGGGTGTGCATGGGGCGGATTGGGGGGGTATGGGGTGGATTTGGGGGGCCATCGGGCAGGTTTGGGGAGCGCGGGGCGGATTTGGGGGACGTGGGATGGATTGGGGGGGGGCGTGGGGTGGATTGGTTGGGTGCGGGACGGCTTTGGGGGCGCACGGAGTGGATTTGGGGGCACGTGGGGCGGATTTGGGGGCGCAGGGCGGCCTCACCCGTGAAGTGACCCCCCCACTTTTGCCGTGTGTCCCCCCCCGCCCCCCCCGCAGGTGGACATCTGGTCCCTGGGCGTGATGGTCATCGAGATGGTGGACGGGGAGCCCCCGTACTTCAACGAGCCCCCCCTGAAGGCCATGAAGATGATCCGGGACAACCTGCCCCCCAAGCTGAAAAACGTGCACAAGGTAAAAGGCCCGGGGGGATGGCGGGGGGGGTGGGGAACCCCCCGGGGGGGCTCCCCGAGGTCCCTTGGGGTGTGTGTCCCCCTCGTCCCGGGGACGTCGCTGAGGGTCGTCCCCCCCCCCGCTGCCTCCCCGCAGGTTTCCCCCTCCCTCAAAGGCTTCCTGGACCGCATGCTGGTGCGGGACCCGGGGCAACGGGCCACCGCCACCGAACTCTTGAAGCACCCCTTCCTGGGCAAAGCGGGCCCCCCCTCCTGCATCGTCCCCCTCATGCGCCAGAACCGCATGCGGTGAGGAGCCCGGGGACGCCGGTGACATCCCGGCCCCCCCCCCACTTCCCCGTCCCTCCCGTCGCCTCTGAACTGGATTCCTGACTGTGCCACTACTGTCGGGGGGCGCGGGACCCCCCCCACTACTGAGCCGGGGATGCGGCCCGGGGTGGCGGGGGGGGGGGGCGGGACGCGGCTCGGTGGGAACGACGATGCCGACCACGGCGAGGCCACGCGGTGACGCGCTCCCGGTGTCGTCCGTGCCCCCCCCCCCCAACTCCAGCTTCCCGGCAGAGATCTGGGGCTGGGGGCTTGTCCCGCCCCGGGCCCGCTGTCGCCCCCGCCCTGAGGAGCCGTTTGGGGCATTTCTCCCCCTTTTTCTTTTTCTTTTAAATCCTGGGGGTTTTATCCCCATCCGGCCCCGGGGTTGGGCCACCACCTGCATCTCCGTGGAGGGGGGGGGACACACGCGTCCCCAACACTACGGCCCCGCGGCCACACTACTGATTTGGGGTCCCTACCCCCCCCCCCCCCCTCACCTTCCAAACACATTTTTGTTCTTTTGGGGTTTGTTTGTTTGTTGTTTTTTTTTTTTTTTCCCCTCCTCCCATTTTGTTTTTTAACAAAGCTATTTATATTGTCGTTTTGTAACGCTGCGGAATGGGGGGGGGGGGGCCCCGGGGCCGGCACGGGGACCCCCGGAGATTACACGTGTCCTTTTGGAGACAGCTGTGTCCCATGTCGTTTCTTTGGGGGGGGGGAGGCGTCTGAGCGTGTGGGAACTCCCCCGCCCTGGGTCCCTGCTTGGAGGAGGAGGGGGGTGACGGTGGGAGGGACCCCACTTTCCCTGCCCAAAGCCGCCCGGGGGGGGCTGCCTGCCACCCCACCCCACTTCCCCCCGGAATAAAGCACCCGTGGGGCAGGACCTGCTGCGGCCTCCAGGCTTTATTGGCTACGAGAGAGTGGGGGGGCGGGGGGGGGGGCAGAAGGGGGGGTGGCACTGCCACGTCACCGCGTGGCAGCCCACATTTGTCATCCGTGACCCGCGTGGACTCACGGTGACCTGCGTGGACTCACGGGGACTTGTCTTGGCCCGCGTTGACTCGCCTTGAGTTGTGTTGGCTTGGCTTGGCCCTCCTTGGCTTGGCTTGGCCCGCGTTGACTCACGTCGGCTTGTCTTGGCCGAGATTGGCTTGTGTTGGATTGCGTTGACTCGCGTTGGCCCGCATTGACTCACGCTGGCTAACGTTGGCCCGCGTTGACTTGTCTTGGCCCACGTTGACTTGTCTTGGCCCATGTTGACGTGCGTTGACTCACGTTCACTTGTCTTGGCCTACGTTGATTTGTCTTGGCCCACGTTGACGTGTGTTGACTCGCGTTGACTTGGCCCACGTTGACTTCCACTGGCCTGCCTTGGCTTGCAGTGGCCCACGTTGGCTCGTGCTGACTCTTGTTGGACTGGTGTTGCCCCCCGCCGCCCTGTGCCCCCCCCGGCCTCAGTTGCACTTGCAGTAGTAACTGCTGATGGCGTTGTTCCAGTCGCCGAAGAGCCCCAGCCGCACCTCCTGCAGCCGCGGCACCGCCCCGGCCCCGAAACGGCGACTCTTCCCCCTCTTGCCGGCGCGAGACCAGACGGTCAGTTCGCAGCGGGTGCCCACCACCAAGGAGGAGATGCTGTTGCCCCAGCCCCGGGGCATGTAGGGCACGTCGTCGCCGGGGTCCACCACCAGGACCTCCCCCGCGCAGCACTGGTCGTAGTAGGGGCTGTTGTCGGTGTAGAGCTGGGCGCAGATGCGGGTGCCGTTGGCCGTCCGCAGGGCGGAGGGGGCCGGGCACTGCGCCTCGGCCCCCGTCACCGCCGCCGCCGCCACCAGCAAGGCCACCAACGCCGCCGCCATCGCCCTCCCCCCTGCTGGCCCCGCTGCCGCGCAGATATACCCGCGCCCAAGGACAGGGTGATGCGGGGGGGGGGGGGGGGGGGGGGGCGAGATAACACAGGCATTTGGGTCCCCCACCCCCCCCAAAGGCCTGCAGCCACCCCCTTCCTGGGAAGGGACCCAGGTGTCTCCCCCCCACCCCGCCCCGGGACCTCCCTCCTCTTCCTCCCCCCTGGGAAGGGACCCAGGTGTCTCCCCCCACCCTAAGGATCTCCACCGCCCCCCCCAAAACACCCACCCCCCCTGGGAAGGGACCCAGGCATCCAGGAACCCCCCCCTCCTCCTTGAGAACGGACCCAGGTGTCTGGGCCCCCCCCCTCCATGACCTACACCCACCCCCCCGTACTCTGGGAAGGCACCCAGGTGTCCGGGGACCCCCCCCCCTCCGCCTTGAGAAGGACCCGGGCCTCTGGGCCCCCCCCGGGACCTCCACCCCCCTGGGAAGGGACACAGGCATTTGTGTCCCCCCCCTTGAGAGGGGACCCAGGTGTCCTGTCGTCCGCGCCCCCCCCCCCCCCCCCCCCCCCCGCCCATCTCCTTGACTGTGGCCTTGGGGAAACTGAGGCACGTGGAGGGGGGGCAGGCGGGGGACCCAGGTGTGCTGTATGCAAATGAGGGAGGGTAATTAGCCGGGGGGGGACATGACAGTAATGGAGGGGGTGCATGCTCCGTCCCCTGATTTGCATATTAATGACCTTGCGGGCGGGGGGGTGCCCGGTGGTCTCCGGGCAGCAGCATCATTCTTCCCCCCCCCCTCCCCGTCTCCTGGCAACCGTATCCTGGCAACCGGCCCTGGCAACCGTATCCCGGCATCCGCGGGGGGGGGCACCCTCATTAGCATAGCCCCACCCCCCTCGGTGGCGCCCACCTCATTAGCATACTAAAGAGCTCATTTGCATGCAGGGAGCTGCCTCTGATGGGGCGGGGGGGGGGGGGAACACACACACGGAGAGGGGATTCTCCAGGGTCTCGTATGAGGCTGGGGCTCCCCGGATCGCCCCCCCCGAGACAGAGGGGACCCCCCCCCCCGGAAAGAGGGGACCCCCGGGAGCCCCCCAGAGCCTCCCAAAAGACACAGAGGGACCCCCCCCAGAAAGAGAGATCAACCCCCCCCCCCCAAAGACAGAGGGGGATCCCCCCCCAGACAAAGTGGGCTCCCCCAGAGACAGAGGGGACCCCCTGTGTCCCCCCCCCGACAGGGAGCCCCCCCCCCCCCCCCCGCCCAAAGAGAGAGCGGCTCCCCCTCCTCTTCACACACAAAAGGTTTAATCGCCCCGGGCGGGGGGGGCACAGGTTTTTAATGTAAAAACTTGTGTTAAACACTGCAGCGGGCCGGGGGGGGCCCGGGGGGGCGGCTGGTGGGGCGAGATGGGGGGTAAGTGGGGCTGTGGGGGGGGGCAGATTGGGGGGGTAGGGGGCAAATAGGGGGGTGATGGGGCAGCGGGGGGGTGTGAAGGGGTAAATGGGGCTGGGGGGGGCATGGGGGGGGTTATCCAGACCAGCCAGATAGGAGCCCCGGGCCGAGGCGGGGGGGACAGGGGGCAAGGGGGGGGGACACAAGGGGGACCCAGGCGTCCGGGCCCCCCCCGTGAGGGGTTTTTTTTTTGGGGGGAGGGGGTTGGGTTGGGGTTCGGGGGGGGGGGGGGGGGGGGCTGCGGTTCTCGTGTCATCTGTGCAGACATGTCAGTGGCGTGTGCGGGGCCCCCCCGCCGCCGGCCCGGCCGAAGGCACCGCGGCGGGGGGCAGGCCGGGGGGGGGGCGCACACGCGTGTCGGGGCACCCACAAGTCCCAGGGTCCGTGTCCCCCATCGGGGGTGCCCCCCGGGGACAGGGAGGTTGCATACGGGTGCCCCTGGGGGGGGGGCACATGGATACCAATGGGGGAGAGCACGCGGGTGCCGGGGTTGGGGGGGGCCCGTGGGTGCCCGCGGGGACTCGGGGAGCGCCCCGCGGGGGCTTGTGGGGGTGTCGGCTGGCACCCGGGGGCACCCGAGGGTGGGTTCGGGCACCCAACAGCACCCGAGGGTGCCCAGGAGCACCCAAAGCTGTCGCGTTTGGTCCCCCAGGAGCACCCGAGGGGGCCCAGGACCACCTAAGGCTGTATTTGGGGAGCCAAGGGTGCCCAGGAACACCCATGGATCCGTTTGGACACCCAAGAGCACCCAAAGGCGCTGTGTTCAGGAACCTAGGACCACCCAAGGGTGCCCAGGAGCACCCAAGGGTGCATTTCGTCCCCCAGGAGCACCCAAGGGTCCATTCGGACACCCAAGGGCACCCAAGGGTGCTGCATTTGGTTCCCCAGGACCACCCAAAGGTCCGTTCAGACATCCAGGAGCACCCAAGGGTGCCCAGGAGCACCCATGGGTGCTGCGTTTGGTCCTCCGTGAGCACCCAAGGGTCCATTCGGACACCCAAGGGCACCCAAGAGTCCATTTGGACACGAGAGGGTACCCAAGGGTGCTACGTTTCGTTCCCCAGGAGCACCCAAGCGGCTGTTTGGACACCCAGGAGCAC
Organism: Chroicocephalus ridibundus; assembly: GCF_963924245.1. NCBI lineage: Eukaryota > Metazoa > Chordata > Aves > Charadriiformes > Laridae > Chroicocephalus > Chroicocephalus ridibundus. The sequence continues at coordinate 52,221 of NW_026961684.1, forward strand.
CCAAGGGTGCTGTGTTTGGTCCCCCAGGAGTACCCAAGGGTGTGTTTGGACACCCAAGGGTGCCCAGGAGCACCCATGGGTGCTGCGTTTCGTCCTCCGTGAGCACCCAAGGGTCCGTTCGGGCACCGAAGGGTACCCAAGGGCACTGCGTTTGGTCCCCCAGGAGCACCCAAGGGTCTGTTCGGACACCCAAGGGCGCCCAGGAGCACCCATGGGTGCTGCGTTTCGTCCTCCGTGAGCACCCAAGGGTCCGTTCGGGCACCGAAGGGTACCCAAGGGCGCTGCGTTTGGTCCCCCAGGAGCACCCAAGGGTCCGTTCGGACACCCAAGAGCACCCAAGGGCGACGCATTTGGTCCCCGAGGGCACCCGAGGGCGCGTTTGGTTCCCCCAGGAGCCCCCAAGGCTGTGTCCCGGCCCCCCGGGGGTGCCCAGGAGCACCCGGGGCCACCCAGGACCCGTCGCACCTGGCTGCCCCTGAGCACCCTTGGGTGCTGCCCCCCCACCTCGTCCCTTGTGTCCCCCCCCCCTCCCCTAGACGGTGCTCTCCAGCATCCAGTGGGTGCTGCCGAAGGAGGGGCGCAGGGTGGGGGTCCCCTCGGGCAGGTCGAGGCGCGGCAGGGAGCCGTGGCGCCGAGTCCGTGCGCGCCGGGGGTAACTGTGGCTGGGGAAGAGCCCCCGCGCCCCCAGCCCGCCGGCACCCATGGGCGCGGTGGGCGGGAGAGCCGGGGGGGCCGGCGGCGGCGGCGGCGGCGGCTCCGGTTCGGGGGTTCTGTGGGTGCCGTTGGTCTGGGAGCAGACGCTGGCGACGGCGGCGGGGGGGCGTCGAGCGGCGGCCGCCGCCTTGTAGCGGGCGGTGAGGATGAGGATGAAGACGAGGACGGAGGCGGCGATGGCGGCGCCGATGACGATGATGACGGTCCCCCCCAAGAAGTGGGGCCGGGGGAGGGCGGCGCAGGCCGGGGCCTCCCCGGGGGTGGCGAAGCGGACGCAGCCCAGGGCGCGGGGGGTGGGCAGCGCCGCGGCCCCCTCGGCGTAGAGCGCCGAGACGCAGAGGTCGTACTGGCGTCCCGCCGCCAGGTCCCGCAGCACGAAGCTCCGGCTGGAGGGGGGCAGCAGCCTGGGGGGGCACCGACAGGTCGGGGGCGGGGCAGGAGGGAGAGACACGGCGGCGCTGGCGGGCACCGGCATGGCCGGGCGGTGCCGCGACGCCAGGCGATGGCAGACGGCACCATGCGAATGCCACGTGGCGCTGTGCCATGCCAGGCGGTGCCGTCGTGCGATGCCACGCGGCGCTGGGAGGTGCCACATGGCCTCGCGCGGTGCCACGTGGTGCCGCAGCGGGCCATACGACGCCATGCGATGCCACGCCGTGCCACGCCGCGTGGTGCCATGCGATGCCATGTGGCCTCGTGCGATGCCACGTGGTGTCGGGCGATGCCACCTGACACCGGGTGACGGCAGATGGCACCAAGCGATGCCACACGGTCCCGTAAGGTGCCAGGTGGCCTCGTGCGATGCCACGTGGTGCCGTGCCGTGCCACATGGCACCAAGCGATGCCACACGGTGCCGTGTGGTGCCACGCGGCCTCGTGTGACGCCACGTGGTGCCGTGCCACACCACATGTCATCACGCGATGCCACGTGGCACCAAGCAATGCCACGCGGTGCCGCGCCGTGCCGTGCCACGCGGCGCCCTGTGGTGCCGCACGGTGCTGTATGATGCCGTGTGGCGCCAAGCGACGCCACGCGGCGCCGTGCCGCGTGGCACCGTGCAATGCCACCCTGTGCCGTGCAACATCCCTGTGCCCCCCCGGCACCCCCCGTTCCCACGTGGCGCAACGCGGGGAAACGCCCCCAAACCCCGCAGCCTGCACTCCCCAAAACCCCCCGAAACCCCCCAAAAGGCCCCAGCGCCCCCCAGCCCCCGCGGGCACCCACCTGTAGACGAGGGAGTCGTCGAGGGAGCTGTTGTACTGGATCTGGAACATGCGGATGCCGGGGAGGTGGCGCTGGGGCAGCCAGCGGATCCGCGCCGAGGAGCCCGTCAGCTCGGCCGCCACCACGCGCCGCTCGCCCGCCGTGGCCCGCGACTCGTTGCCGCCGGCCCGCGCCATGTCGGAAGGACCCGGCCCGGCTTCTCCCTCCCCGTCCCCGTCGCCGCGGGGGACGGGCAAAGGCAAGACGGCCACTTGCACCCGGGCGGCCGCCTCGCCGGCAGCGTTGGAGGCCACGCAGGTGAAGGCGCCGTGGTCGCCCAAGGTGGCCACCCGCAGCTCCAAGGAGCCGTCGGCGCCCACGGCGCGGCGCGAGCCGTTCTGCACCAGCCTCCCGTCGGGGCCCAGCCAGTGCAGCGCCGGCGGCGGGTCGCCGGCGGCGGCGCAACCCAAGCGTAAAGGTTGCCCTTCCAAGACGGCGGCGGGGTCGGCGGCCGCCCCAGCGATGGCCGGCGCCCGGCACGCCAATTCCTCCTCCGGCACGGCCCAGAGCAGGCGCCCGGCCAGCGGCGGGGGCGAGGCGCAGCTCTCCAGGCGGCCGGGCCGCGCTAGCCGCCGTAGCCACAGCAGCTCGCAGTTGCAATGCAAAGGGTTGCCCCCCGCCGCCAAACTGGGACCTGGCGGCCCCGGCACCGGCGGTAACGCCCGCAAGCGGTTGGCCGTCAAGTCTAACCGCGCCAACCGGGGCAAGCGGGCCACCGCCCCGGCGGGCACCCGCTCCAGCAGGTTGTGGTCCAGAGTGAGGGTGGCCAAACTGGCCATGCCGGCCACCGCCTCCCACGGCAGGGCCGGTAAGTTGTTGTGGGAGAGGTCCAAATCCTCCACCGTGGCGGCGAAGGCGGCGAAGGCGGCCGGCTCGATGGCGGCCAGCTGGTTGTTGGCTAGGATGAGGTGACGGAGGCTGGCCAAGCCCCGCAGCTGGGCCCCGCTGAGGGCGGGCAAGCGGTTGCCGTCCAGGTGGAGGGCGCGGAGGGCCCGCAGGTCGGCGAAGGCGCCGGGGGCCAGGCGGCGCAGCCCGTTGCGGGAGAGGGTGAGGTGCACCAGGCTGCTCATGTTGGCGAAGTCGCTGCGCCCCACGGCCCCGATGAAGTTGTCGGCCAAGCGCAGCTCCACGGCGGCGCGGTCCAGGGTGGGGGGCACGGCCAGCAGCCCCGTGCGGGCGCACAGCAGGGTGGGGTTGGGGGCGGCCGCCGGGCAGAGGCAGCGGGGGGGGCAGCGGTGGGACCCCGCCACCGCCCCCAGCATCACCAGGGGCACCAGCAGCTTCGCCATCCTCCGCCGGCCCCGGCGGCGCCTGCGGGGACACGGAGTTGGGGGGGGGGGGACGGGGGGACACGGGGTCAGGGCGAGGGGTGGGAGAGGGGATGGGGGGCGGGAGCGGGCCCGGGGGGGGGGGTAGGGGGCGAGAGCGGGCCCAAAGGGGGCAGGATTGGGCCCAAAGGGGGGGGCAGGGGGCAGGAGCGGGCCCAAAGGGGGCAGGATTGGGCCCAAAAGGGGGAACAGGGTCAGGATCGGGCCCGGGGGGGCAGGATCAGGGCCAAGAGGGGGGGCAGGGGGCAGGAGCGGGCCCAAAGGGGGCAGGATCGGGCCCAAGGGGGGGACAGGGGGCAGGATCGGGCCCAAAGGGGGCAGGATCGGGCCCAAGGGGGGGGGGCAGGGGGCAGGAGCGGGCCCAAAGGGGGCAGGATCGGGCCCAAGGGGGGGGCAGGGGGCAGGATCGGGCCCAAAGGGGGGACCCCACCCGATCCCCTGGGATCTGCGACATCCCGTGTGATCCCGTGTGATCCCGTGTGCCCGGCATGTTCCCGTGTGATTCCGTGAGTCCCGTGAGATCCCCCGTGATCCCCCGTGATCCCGTGTAGCCCCGTGGGATCCCGTGAGATCCCGCGGGATCCTGTGTGCCCTGCATGTTCCTGTGGGATCCTGTGGGATCCCATGAGATCCCGTGTGCCCGGCATGTTCCCACGTGACCCCGTGTCTCCTGTGGGATCCCGTGGGATCCCGTGTGCCCGGCGTGTTCCCGTGTGTCCCATATGATCCCATGTGATCCCATGAGATCCCGTGTGATCCCGCGTGCCCGGCCTGTTGCTGTGTGTCCCGTGAGATCCCATGTGATCCCGTGTGCCCGGCGTGTTGCTGTGTGTCCCGTGTGATCCCGTGTGATCCCGTGAGATCCCGTGTGATCCCCCGTGCCTGGCATGTTGCTGTGTGTCCCATGAGATCCCGTAAGATCCCACGAGATCCCGTGTGATCCCCCGTGCCCGGCGTGTTGCTGTGTGTCCCGTGAGATCCCGTGTGATCCCCCATGCCCGGCGTGTTGCTGTGTGTCCCGTGTGATCCCGTGTGATCCCGTGAGATCCCGTGTGATCCCCCGTGCCCGGCGTGTTGCTGTGTGTCCCATGAGATCCCATAAGATCCCACGAGATCCCGTGTGATCCCGCGTGCCTGGCGTGTTGCTGTGTGTCCCGTGTGATCCCATGAGATCCCATGAGATCCCGTGTGATCCCGTGAGATCCCGTGTGCCCGGCGTGTTCCCGCGTGCCCCCGTGAGATCCCGTGGGATCCCGTTACCTCCTCTCAGGGCTCCATCTCGGTCCCGTCCGGGCGTCGCCGCGGGGCCTGTGGGGACAGGGGATGGGCCAGTACAGACCAATACCCACCAGTACAGACCAGTACGGACCAGTACGGACCAATACGGACCACTGTGGACCCATACCCACCCCTACGGTCCAGTACAGACCAGTACAGACCAATGCCCACAAGTACAGACCAGTACAGACCAGTACAGACCGGTACGGACCGGTACGGACCCGTACCCACCAGTATGGACCAGTACGGACCAGTACCCACCAGCATGGACCCATCAGTACCCACCAGTACCCACCAGTACAGACCAGTATGGACCAGTATGGACCAATACCCATCAGTACGGACCAGTATGGGCCAGTATGGACCAGTACCCGCCAGTACCCACCAGTATGGACCCGTCAGTACCTGCCAGTATCCACCAGTACAGCCCAGTATGGATCCATACCCACCAGTATGGACCAGTATGGACCAGTACGGAGCAGTATGGACCCATACCCACCAGTACAGACCAGTACGGACCAGTACCCACCAGTACAGACCAGTATGGACCAGTATGAACCCGTACCCACCAGTACAGACCAGTACGGACCAGTACCCACCAGCATGTACCCACCAGTACCCACCAGTACAGACCACTATGGACCTGTACCCACTAGTACAGACCAGTACAGACCAGTACCCACCAGTACGGACCCATCAGTACCCACCAGTACCTGCCAGTATGTACCAGTATGGACCAGTACAACTGCATGGCCCAGTATGACCCAGTATGGCTCAGCACAGCCCGGTACGGCTCCATCTACCCCAGTATGGCCCAGTACAGACCAGCAGAGCCCAGTACAGGCCAGTACAGCCCAGTATAGCTTGGTATGGCCCGGTACAGCCCAGTAGGGCCCAGAACAGCCCAGTATAGCCCAGTATGGCCCAGAACAGCCCAGTACAACGCAGTAGGACCCAGTACGGTACAAAGCGGAGCAGTATGGCCCAGCACAGCCCAGTATAGACCATTACATCCCAGTAAGACCCAGCGTATCCCAGTATGGCCTAGAACAGCCCAGTAAGGCCCAGCACGGACCAGTATGGCCCAGCACAACCCAGTAAGAACCAGCATATCCCAGTGTGGCCCAGCACAGACCAGTACAAACCGACATAGCCCAGAACAGCCCAGCATGGCCCAGTACAGACCAGTATGGGACTGCATGGCCCAGTATAGCTGAGTACAGGACTGCACAGCCCAGTACAGACCCAGTACAGCCCAGTATGGGACAGCTCAGCCCAGTTTGTCCCAGTACAGGACTGCACAGCCCAGTATGGCCCAGTATGTCCCAGTACAGCCCAGTACAGGACTGCACAGCCCAGTATGGCCCAGTACAGACCCAGTGCATACCAGTACAGCCCAGTACAGGACTGCCCAGCCCAGTATGGCCCAGTATGGCCCAGTACAGCCCAGTACAGGACTGCACAGCCCAGTATGGCCCAGTACAGACCCAGTGCATACCAGTACAGACCAGTACAGGACTGCCCAGTATGTCCCAGTACAGCCCAGTACAGGACTGCACAGCCCAGTATGGCCCAGTACAGACCCAGTGCATACCAGTACAGCCCAGTACAGGACTGCCCAGCCCAGTATGGCCCAGTATGTCCCAGTACAGCCCAGTACAGGACTGCACAGCCCAGTATGGCCCAGTACAGACCCAGTGCATACCAGTACAGCCCAGTATGGGACTGCACAGCCCAGTACAGACCAGTACGGGACAGCTCAGCCCAGTACAGACCCAGTACAGCCCAGTATGGGACAGCTCAGCCCAGTTTGGCCCAGTACAGACCCAGTGCATACCAGTACAGACCAGTACAGGACTGCCCAGCCCAGTACAGACCCAGTGCTTACCAGTACAGCCCAGTACAGAACTGCCCAGCCCAGTGTGGCCCAGTACAGCCCCAGTACAGCCCAGTACAGGACTGCACAGCCCAGTATAGCCCAGTACAGACCCAGTGCATACCAGTACAGCCCAGTACAGGACTGCCCAGCCCAGTACAGACCCAGTGCATACCAGTACAGCCCAGTACAGAACTGCCCAGCCCAGTGTGGCCCAGTACAGCCCCAGTACAGCCCAGTATGGCCCACTACAGCCCAGCACAACCCAGGGACCGCCCCCCCCCGGTGCCTCCCCCAGCCCCTGGTGCCCCCCCGTCCTCTGGTGCCCCCCGCTCCGGTGCCCCCCCCTCCCATAACCCCCCCCGGTGAAGCCCCCGGTACCTGGGGGGGGCTCAGCCCACGGATGCTCCCATGGCGGCTCCGAGCCGGGAAAAGACGGGGGGGGGAGCACCGAGAAAAAAGGGGGGGGGGAACCGGGCCCGGTCAGGCCTCGCCCCCCCGGGGGGCCATGGGCGGGGATGGGGAGGGGGGGGCAGGGGGAGCGGGGCCGGGGGGGACACCGGGCCCGGTTGTAGCGGGGTTGGGGAGGGGCGATGGGATGGGGGGGGGATGCCGGTACCGGGGAGGGGGGGAACCGGGATGCCGGGGGGGGGGGGGTGGGTACCGGGATGCTGGGGGGTACCGGGATGCCAGAGGTGGGGTACCGGGATGCTGGGGGGGGGGGGCGTACCGGGATGATGGAGGGGGGCACCGGGGTGCTGGAGGGGGGCACCGGGGTGCCGGGGGTTACCGGGGTGCTGGGGGGGTACCGGGATGCCGGAAGGGGGGGTACCGGGATGCTGGGGGCGGGGGGACCCCGGGATGTCGGGGCTGGGTAGCGGGATGCCGGGGGGGCAGGACCGGGATGCCGGGGGTTACCGGGACGCCGAGGGGGGGTTACCGGGACGGCGGGGCGGCAGCGGGGTGTCGGGGGGGGGCGGATGGCGGCGGGGCGGCCCCGGGGCGGTGCCGGTGCCGGTGCCGGTGCAGCCCCGGTCCCGCCGGCACAGGCCGCCGCCGCCGCCGCTCGGAGCCGCAGAGCCGCCGGGGCGGGGCCGGGGCGGGGCCGGGGGGCGGGGCCACGGACGGACCCACGGACGGACCCTCCCTCCCTCCCTCCGTCCGTCGGTCCGTCCGTCCTCCCCTCCATCCCCCCGTCCGTCCCTCCGTCTGACCCCCCCTCGGTCCGTCCCTCCCTCCGTCCGTCTGGTCCCCCCCAGCCCTCCGCCCCCCCGCCCCGTCCGTCCCTCCCTCTGTCTGTCCGTCCTTCCCCGCCTCCATCTCTCTGTCCCTCTACCCCCGTCTGTCCGTCTGTCCTTCCCTCCGTCCCTCTGTCCGTCCGTCCGTGGCCCCCCCCAGCCCTCCACCCCCCCCGTCTGTCCGTCCTTCCCCGCCTCCATCTCTCTGTCCCTCTACCCCCGTCTGTCCGTCTGTCCTTCCCTCCGTCCATCCCTCTGTCCGTTCTGTCTGTCCCCCCCCGCCCTGCCCTCAGCCCTCCACCCCTCCGTCCGTCCGTCCGTCCATCCCTTCCCTCCATCCCTCTTGTCCCTCCGTCTGTCCCCCCGAGTCCTCGGCCCTCCCTCCCCGTCTGTCCGTCCCTCTGTCCGTCTGTCCTTCCTTCCTTCCCTCCATCCCTATCCCTCTCTGTCCATCCCTCCCTCTCTCTGTCCGTCTGTCCTGCCCTCCCTCTGTCCCTCCGTCCCTCTGTCCCTCCGTCCCTCCGTCCCTTCGTCCATCCATCCCTCCGTCCCTCTGTCCCTCCGTCCCTCCGTCCCTCTGTCCATCCATCCCTCTGTCCCTCCATCCCTCCGTCCCTCCGTCCCTCTGTCCCTCTGTCCCTTCATCCATCCATCCCTCCGTCCCTCCGTCCCTGTCCCACCAGACCCCACACCCGCCGGAGGCCGGGGACATGTTGGCCGGAGCCGCTGGGGACAGCAGGGACGGGCTGGAGGAGACGAGGCGCGGGGGACACTGGGGGACACTGGGGGACACTGGGGGACACTGGGAACACACTGGAGACGTACTGGGGACACCAGGAGACCTGGGCTGGGGACGCTGGGGGACACTGGGGACGCTGGGGGACGGGGTCACCGGGGTCGTGCCCCCCGTTTGCAGGGCCCCAGAGTCACGGCCCTGCCCCTACAGGCCACGCCCCCCCCAGCCACACCCTCGACCACGCCCTCAGACCACGCCTCCAAAAGCCCCGCCCCCAGAGAGGCCCGGCCACCGCCCGGGGGCGTGGCCTAAATGGACAGGGCGTGGTCTGGTGCGTGAGGGGGCGTGGTCAGTCAGACGGGCGGGGCCTGAGGGAGGGGCGTGGCCTCGGGAGGGACGTAGCGGGCGGGGAGGGGGCGTGGCCGAGGACAAGGGGCGTGGCCGAGGACAAGGGGCGTGGCCTCCCTGCGCTGCCGCGCGTTCCGCTCCCCCCACCCCACCCCCCCCGCGCTCCCATTGGCAGCGCCGCCGTCCAATGGGGAGCCGGGGCGGGGCGGCGGGAGGCGGGGTCACGCTCCCCCTTTCCTTCCGCCGGAAGCGTGTCCCCAGCGCCCCCCTCCCATTGGCCGTCACCCCCTTCCGTCACGTCCGTGCGTGCGGCGGAAGGGGCGGGGCTCGGCGGCGGGCGCAGGCGCGGCGGCGCGCTGACGCACCCGTGCGTGCTGACGTTGGCGCGGCGGCGACGGCGCCTCCGAGCGCGGCGGCGGTGGCGGTGAGTTGAGGGGCGGCCCCGGCCCCGGCTGCCGCCCCCGGGACCCCCCACCCTCACACCCGGGGCCCTCCCCGGGACCCTCCCCGTGCCCCCCGGGCCCGTGCCGCCCCCGGCCGGGCCCTGACCGACCGCCCCCCCCCCCCCCCCAGGCCCGGTACCGGGCCCCGGCCCCGCTAGGCCCGAGCCCCTCCTCCCGCTTCCTCCGCCCGCCGAGGGGCGCTGAAGGGCACCGCGCCCCCCCCCCACACCCCCGCCTTTTCGGCTGCTCCCCCGTCAGCTCTCCCAGGGCGGACGGTGCTACCGGGCCCTTCGGGGGGTCCCGCGTCCTTTCCCGGCGGGGTCCCGTGTGTCCCCGGGGCCCCGGATCTCTTCTCCGGGTGTCGGAAGTGGGGTGGGCACCCCCGTGGGACGCTCGCTAGGGCTGAACCGGTCGCACGGCGGGGGGGTCCCCGTCCCTGCCCGGAGGGGTCCTGCAGGGGTGCCCAGCCCCGTGGAGGGGTGTCCCTGGTCCCACGGAGAGTCCCCGTCCCCCGCGGGAGTCCCCCACGAGAGGATCCCCGTCCCCGTGGGGGAGTCCTCGTCCCCCCGTGGGGGTCCCCACGGAGGATCCCTGTCCCCCTGGGGGCGTCCATGTCCCCGTGGGGGTCCCCGCGGAGGGTCCCTGTTCCCCTGGGGGGGGCCCCGTCCCCCTGGGAGGTCCCCACGGAGGGTCTCTGTCCCCCTGTCCTGGTAGGGGGGCCACTGTCCCCCTGGGTGGGTGCCCACAGAGGGTCCCCGTCCCCGTTGGGGGTGTTCCCGGTCCCATGGAGGTTCCCTGTCCCCGTGGGGGGGTTTCCTGTCCCCGTGGGGGGTGTCCCCGGTCCCACAGAGAGTCCCTGTCCCCGTGGGGGGGTTTCCTGTCCCCGTGGGGGGTGTCCCCGGTCCCACAGAGAGTCCCTGTCCCCGTGGGAGGGTCGCCATCCCCCTGGGGGGTCCCCATGGAGGGTGCCTGTCCCTCACACCGCCCCGTTTCCTCTCTCTCCACAGGGATCTCCGGGGCTCTCCCACGGGAACGCAGCCGGGGGGCCCGACCGGAGCCGTCGGGGCCTCGTCGCCCCCCTCCTTCCTCCCCATCCCATGCCCACCCTGGCCCGGGGGGGCACCGACTCCTCAGCCAGCCCCTGCGGGGGCCCCCACCGCGGCCGCCGCATCGCCGCCATGTGAGGGGGGGGGGCACGGCCGGCCCCGCGTCTCCCCCTCCCCGCCGCCACCGTGAGCCCCCCCCTCGCCCCCGGCACCGCCATGATGTTCCGGGATCAGGTGGGGATCGTGGCGGGGTGGTTCAAGGGCTGGAACGAGTGCGAGCAGACGGTGGCCCTGCTCTCGCTGCTGAAGCGCGTCACCCGCACCCAGGCCCGCTTCCTCCAGCTCTGCCTCGAGCACTCGCTGGCCGACTGTGCCGACATCCACCTCCTCGAGGCTGAGGCCAACAGTGCCGGTCAGTCGCCGCCCGGGGGGGAAGGGGGGGCTTCTCAGGGACCCCCGGGGCTCCGTGGCGGGGGGTGGGAGCCTCTGGGGGGCTCCCTGGGTGGGTGGGTGGCCTCTGTAGGGCCCCACGAGGCTCTGTGGGACTCCCTGGGTGGGTGGGTGGGCTCTGCGTGGCTCCCTGAGTGGACAAACGAGCTCTCGAGGGACCTGTGGGGTTCCCTGGGTGGGTGAGGGGGCTCTGTGGGGCTCCCTGTGCATGTGGAGGGGCTCTGTAAGGGCTCCCTGGGTGGGTAGGTGGGCTCTGAACGGCCCCACGGGGCTCTGTGGGGCTCCCTGGGTGGACAAGTCGGCTCTGTAGGGACCCGCGGATGGGGGGGGGGGCTGTGTGGGGCTCCCCGGCTGGACAGACAGGCCCCCTTGTGCACCCTTTGGGTCCCTGAGCGGGGTGGGGGGCTCTGGGGGGCTCTCTGGGTGGACGGGTGGGCTCTGTAGGGACCCCGTGGGTCTCCGTGGAGCCCCTGAGGGCTCTCACCACCCCCGGTGCCTCATCCTGCCCCCCCCGGGGGCTCCCCACATGGTGCTGGGTGCCCCCTGGGAGCTTTATGGGGACCCCAAGAGCTCCCTGGGTGCCTGGGGGGGGCTCCCCACCTCACCCCAGGGCTCTCCTTTTGTCCCCGGGTGCCCCCCTGTGGTCCTGGGGCGGGGGGTGGTGTCTCCCTGGGCGCTCCCGGACAAACTTGGAGGCAGGGGGCTCGGGCTCCCCCCCCCCAACCCCCGTCATTTTATTCCCCCAGCGGCCATCAGCCAGTGGCCACAGGAGCCGGCGGAGGCGGCGGTGGCCCTGCTGCTGGCCCACCTGCCGCTGCTGCAGCCGGGCAACGCGGCGGCCAAGGCCGAGTACATGAAGCGGCTGCAGAAGGTGCTGGCTTACGCCATCGAGAGCAACCGCTGCGTGGAGGAGAGCCGGCAGCTCCTCTCCTACGCCCTCATCCACCCTGCCACCACCCTGGACGACCGCAGCGCCCTGGCCCTCTGGTTGGGCCACTTAGAGGAGCGTTTGGCCGGCGGCGGGGCTCCCCCTGCCCGCCCCCCCCGCCCCGACGCCCCTCGGCGCCCGCCTCCCCCCCACGAGTGGCCCGAGCACCCGGCCACTGAGCTGGGGCCGCCCTGGCCCGAGGCGACCCCCCGGGAGAACGGGCACCCACCCTTCCACCCCCCTGCCAGCGGCAATGGCCTGGGGGGAGCGGGTGAGTGGGGACCGGAGAGGGGACAGGAGGGGACAAGGGGGACGGGAAGGGGTCTGGGGAGGGACACGGAGGGGACAAGGAATGGGGAGGGGTCTAGGGAAGGACAGGGAGGGGTCTGGGGGTTGGGGAGGGACTTGTGGGGGGAGGCAAGAGGGCTGAGGAAGGGTCGGGGGGGACACTCAGGAAGGGGTCTGGAGGGGATGGGGGTCCTGGGGGGCTGATGAGGGGTCACAGGGGGGCAGGGACAGGTCTGGAGGGGACAAGGGCTCGGGGGGGGGGAGGGGGATGTCAAGAGCTGAGGAGGGGATGAGGGGGGACAGGGATGGAGGGGACAAGGGCGCTGGGAAGGGGCCTGGGGGGGGGGCATTAAGGGCTGAGGAGGGGTCGGGGGGACAGGGATGGGGCTGGAGGGGACAAGGGGTCTGGGGGGGGGGACAACAAGGGCCAAGGAGGGACTTGGCGGGGGCAGGGGGGGGGATGACGGACAGGGAGGGGACAAAGGGGCTGGGGGCCACATTTAGGGGCTGAGATGGGGTCTGTGGGGGACAGTGAGGGACAGAGGGGACCACGGGGGCCACAGAGGACTTTGGGGGGGTCCCACAGAAGGGACCCAGGAGTCCGGGCCCCCCCTGACCCCCCGTCCCCACAGCTCTGCCCTGCCAGCTGCACCCCAGCCCGCTGAAGCGCTCCCTCTCGCTGGTGCCTGGCAGCCCCCAGGGAGGGGGCAGCGAGTGGCCGGGGGGGACGCCGGGGGACGAGGCCGCTGTCCCCGTGCCCCCCCGCCCCCCCTTCGGGGACCACGCGCCCCTCTCGCCCCAGAGCAGCGTGGCCTCCTCGGGCAGCGAGCAGACGGAGGAGCCGGCCGGCGGCCGCAACACCTTCCAGGAGGACGGCAGCGGCATGAAAGGTGGGGGACAGCCCGTGGGTGGGCCTGGGAGGGGGGGGGGTCGCGGGGACCCGTCACCTGACGGCCACCCCCTTGTCACCTTTTTCCACCCCCCCCCCCTCCTCCAAAGATGTCCCCTCCTGGCTGAAGAGCCTGCGGCTGCACAAGTACGCGGCGCTCTTCTCCCAAATGACCTACGAGGAGATGATGACGCTGACGGAGCATCACCTCGAGTCACAGGTGGGACGGGGGGCGTCCCCTGTCCCCTTTTCCCCCCCCCCCCCCTTCCCCCGCCGTGTCCCCGCCACCCCTGGGCGAGGGGACACCCCCTCCTGACTCTCCTTGTCCCCGCAGAACGTCACCAAGGGCGCGCGGCACAAGATCGCCCTCAGCATCCAGAAGCTGCGGGAGCGGCAGAGCGTCCTCAGGGCGCTGGAGAAGGTGGCACCAGGGTGGCCCTCGGGTCCCCAGGGGTGGCACGGGGTGGCCCTTGGGTCCCCGGGGGCGGCTCAGGTCCCCAGGGATGGCACAGGTCCCTTGGGTCCCTGAGGGTGGCACCGGGGTAGCCCTCGGGTCCCCAGGGGTGGCACAGGTCACTCAGGTCCCCAGCAATGGCACCAGGGTGGCCCTTGGGTCCCCAGGGGTGGTGTAGGTCCCTCTGGTCCCCAGGGATGGCACCAGGGTGGCCCTTGGGTCCCCAGGGGTGGTGTAGGTCCCTCTGGTCCCCAGGGATGGCACCAGGGTGGCCCTTGGGTCCCCAGGGGTGGTGTAGGTCCCTCTGGTCCCCAGGGATGGCACCAGTGGTGGCCCTCGAGTCCCCAGGGATGTCACCAGGGTGGCCCTTGGTGGCACAGGGTGGCCCTTGGGTCCCCAGGGGTGGCTTGGGTCCCTCAGGCCCCCAGGGGTGGCACCGGGATGGCCCTGGCCACCTTCTGCATTCCAGGGGCTGGCACAGGGTGTCCCTGGTCTCCCCCATGACCCTGTGTCCCCAGGGATGGCACAGGGTGGCCCTGGTTGTCCCCGTGTCCCCAGGGATGGCACAGGGTGGTGCTGGTCCCCCCCAGCCCCGTGTCCCCAGGGATGGGGGGGGCTGGTCCCTGATCCCCCTGAGGTCCCCACGTGTGTCCCCCCCACCCTGTCCCCAAACCCCGTCCTACGTGTCCCCTGTCCCCCGCAGGACATCCTGGAGGGGGGCAACCTGTGGACGGCGCTGCAGGAGCTCCAGCAGATCATGGTGACCCCCATCAAGGCCTTCCGGCCCCCCCCAGCCGCCCCCCCCTCAAACGGCACCCCCGACGGGGCCCCCCCGGGGGCCGCCGATGCCTTCGCCCCCCCCCACCCGGCCGCCGACGCCGAAGCCCCCGCCGCCCCCGTCCCCGACGGGGACATCCCGGGGCAGTTCACCCGCGTCATGGGCAAAGGTGAGACCCGACGCCCCCCCCGGCTTCGTTGGAGGAAGTGGAGGGGGATGTCCCAGAGTGCTGGGGGGGGTGTCTCTTGGCGGGGGGGGGGGGTCAGGGTGCCTGGATGCCCTGACGCCCCCCCCCCGGCTCAGTGTGCACCCAGCTGCTGGTGTCGCGGCCGGACGAGGAGAACATCACCAGTTACCTCCAGCTCCTCGAGAAGTGCCTGAGCCACGAGGTGGGGGCAGAACGCGGGGTTTGGGTGGGTGGGGGGGGGGGTCGTGGGGGGGTGGGGAGCGGAGCCGGACAATCCCCCCCCCCCGCCTCGTGTCCCCCCCCCCCCCCCCCGCAGGCGTTCACGGAGACGCAGAAGAAGAGGCTCCTCTCCTGGAAGCAGCAGGTCCTGAAGCTGCTCCGCGCCTTCCCCAAGAAGGTGCCGCTCGACGGCCCGGGCTATCGGCCCCCCAAGGGGTAGGTGGGCATTTCGGGGGGGGGGCACGGGGGGGCGCAGGGACCCCCCCTCCCCATTGCACCAGTTCCCCCTTGGGACCCGCTCCATCTCCCCGAGTTTGTCCCCCCTGAGGGGGGGTGGGGGGTGGGACTTCCCGGGGTTTAAACTGCTGCCTTTATCTCCTGGGGGGGGGGGCAAGGTGCCCAATTAGCCCCCCCCCCCCTCCCCCCAGCGCCCAATTAGCCCCCCCCCCCCCCCCAATTTGGGGGGTCTGTGGGGGTCTCGTGTCCCCCTCCACGCCACCCCCGTGCCCCACTTTGTCCCCTGGCTGCCCTGTTTCCCACCCCCCCGGGGTCGAGGTGCCTCATTTTCCCCGGGGGGGGGGGGGAGAGGGACTCTGGGTGACACCCCCCCCCCAGGGCTGCCACCCTGACCCCCCCCCTCCCTGTGTCCTTTGTGTCCCCGTCCCCCCCCCCAGCTGGGCCTTCGGCTCCAACTCGCTCCCCATAGCTGGCTCTGTGGGGGGGGCGGGGGGGCGGCGGGGGCAGCGCCCCTTCGCGTTGCCCCCCCGCGCGCTGCCCCCCGCCCGCCTGGGCTGCTGGGGCCGGCGGGGGGGGCCCCTGCCCCTCGGCCCCCCCTCGGCGGACCCCCCCTCGGCGCGCAGGGACGCCAGGTGGGTGACGGGGACGGGGTCCCTTTTTTTTGGGGGGGGGTCCTAGGGGTTGGGGGGTGAGATGTGGGGGGTCCCTGGGCATTTGGGGGGGGTCCTAGGGGTTGGGGGGGTCAGATGGGGGGTCCCTTGGGGTTTGGGGGGGTCCTAGGGGTTGGGGGGGTCAGATGGGGGGTCCCTTGGGCGTTTGGGGGGGGGATCCTGGGCTGGGTGGGGGGGGATGCTGGGGATTTGGGGGGTCTTAGGTG
>NW_026961685.1:0-42710 GCF_963924245.1 Chroicocephalus ridibundus
GTTTCTGTAGATTGGGCACAGCGCTCTGCAGGGGTGTTAGCAGAGACTTTCCCGGGACAGTGAAACCCTATGTCAGAGACACTGAGAAGAAGCCCCAATGTTCCCTCCAGGCACTTTCAGTGTGGGTGCCTTCTCCACGTGGTTCCTGTTTCCCTGCAGCGCTGAAGAGAATGTTAGCAAAGAGGTAACGGCACAGCGAAAACAGTACTCAAAGACAGGGAGAGCAAGCTCTCTCTTGGCACTTTGGATGTGGGACATACAGCGAGATGTTTGCTGCTTTTGCGTTTGGCTGTTGGGAGATTTACAGCACAAAGATATCTAGTTGATTTGAAGCAGTTCCGAGAAAGTCTAAACATAATCGCCACTTCTCCTCCTGGCACTTTCCATGTGGGAGATATAGCAGGGATGTATATTGGTTTTGAGGACAACTCAATGGACAGTGTAGGGAGAAAAGTTCCTGGCTCCTTGAATGCCGTTCCTGGAGACACTGCGATCAATGTGGGAGATATGTCAAGATGTGTGTTTGTTTTGAGGACGGCTCTCTGGAGAGTCTTAGCAAGAGGTCACAGGGATAATCAGAGCAATTCTCAGAGACACTGAGAACAAGCTCGACAATTCCCCTCCTGGCACTTTCCCTGTAGGAGATACCGCAAGACGTTTCTGTAGATTGGGCACAGCGCTCTGCAGGGTGTTAGCAGAGACTTTCCCGGACAGTGAAACCCTAATGTCAGAGACACTGAGAAGAAGCCCCAATGTTCCCTCCAGGCACTTTCAGTGTGGGTGCCTTCTCCACGTGGTTCCTGGTTCCCTGCAGCGCTGAAGAGAATGTTAGCAAAGAGGTAACCGGCACAGCGAAAACAGTACTCAAAGACAGGGAGAGCAAGCTCTCTCTTGGCACTTTGGATGTGGGACATACAGCGAGATGTTTGCTGCTTTTGCGTTTGGCTGTTGGGAGATTTACAGCACAAAGATATCTAGTTGATTTGAAGCAGTTCCGAGAAAGTCTAAACATAATCGCCACTTCTCCCTCCTGGCACTTTCCATGTGGGAGATATAGCAGGATGTATATTGGTTTTGAGGACAACTCAATGGACAGTGTAGGAGAAAAGTTCCTGGCTCCTTGAATGCCGTTCCTGAGACACTGCGATCAATGTGGGAGATATGTCAAGATGTGTGTTGGTTTTGAGGACGGCTCTCTGGAGAGTCTTAGCAAAGAGGTCACAGGGATAATCAGAGCAATTCTCAGAGACACTGAGAACAAGATGGACAGTTCCCTCCTGGCACTTTCCCTGTAGGAGATACCGCAAGACGTTTCTGTAGATTGGGCACAGCGCTCTGCAGGGTGTTAGCAGAGACTTTCCCGGGACAGTGAAACCCTATGTCAGAGACACTGAGAAGAAGCCCCAATGTTCCCTCCAGGCACTTTCAGTGTGGGTGCCTTCTCCACGTGGTTCCTGGTTTCCCTGCAGCGCTGAAGAGAATGTTAGCAAAGAGGTAACCGGCACAGCGAAAACAGTACTCAAAGACAGGGAGAGCAAGCTCTCTCTTGGCACTTTGGATGTGGGACATACAGCGAGATGTTTGGTGCTTTTGCGTTTGGCTGTTGGGAGATTTACAGCACAAAGATATCTAGTTGATTTGAAGCAGTTCCGAGAAAGTCTAAACATAATCGCCACTTCTCCCTCCTGGCACTTTCCATGTGGGAGATATAGCAGGATGTATATTGGTTTTGAGGACAACTCAATGGACAGTGTAGGGAGAAAAGTTCCTGGCTCCTTGAATGCCGTTCCTGGAGACACTGCGATCATGTGGGAGATATGTCAAGATGTGTGTTGTTTTGAGGACGGCTCTCTGGAGAGTCTTAGCAAAGAGGTCACAGGGATAATCAGAGCAATTCTCAGAGACACTGAGAACAAGATGGACAGTTCCCTCCTGGCACTTTCCCTGTAGGAGATACCGCAAGACGTTTCTGTAGATTGGGCACAGCGCTCTGCAGGGTGTTAGCAGAGACTTTCCCGGGACAGTGAAACCCTATGTCAGAGACACTGAGAAGAAGCCCCAATGTTCCCTCCAGGCACTTTCAGTGTGGGTGCTTCTCCACGTGGTTCCTGGTTTCCTGCAGCGCTGAAGAGAATGTTAGCAAAGAGGTAACCGGCACAGCGAAAACAGTACTCAAAGAGAGGGAGAGCAAGCTCTCTCTTGGCACTTTGGATGTGGGACATACAGCGAGATGTTTGCTGCTTTTGCGTTTGGCTGTTGGGAGATTTACAGCACAAAGATATCTAGTTGATTTGAAGCAGTTCCGAGAAAGTCTAAACATAATCGCCACTTCTCCCTCCTGGCACTTTCCATGTGGGAGATATAGCAGGATGTATATTGGTTTTGAGGACAACTCAATGGACAGTGTAGGGAGAAAAGTTCCTGGCTCCTTGAATGCGTTCCTGGAGACACTGCGATCAATGTGGGAGATATGTCAAGATGTGTGTTGTTTTGAGGACGGCTCTCTGGAGAGTCTTAGCAAAGAGGTCACAGGGATAATCAGAGCAATTCTCAGAGACACTGAGAACAAGATGGACAGTTCCCTCCTGGCACTTTCCCTGTAGGAGATACCGCAAGACGTTTCTGTAGATTGGGCACAGCGCTCTGCAGGGTGTTAGCAGAGACTTTCCCGGGACAGTGAAACCCTATGTCAGAGACACTGAGAAGAAGCCCCAATGTTCCCTCCAGGCACTTTCAGTGTGGGTGCCTTCTCCACGTGGTTCCTGGTTTCCCTGCAGCGCTGAAGAGAATGTTAGCAAAGAGGTAACCGGCACAGCGAAAACAGTACTCAAAGACAGGGAGAGCAAGCTCTCTTGGCACTTTGGATGTGGGACATACAGCGAGATGTTTGCTGCTTTTGCGTTTGGCTGTTGGGAGATTTACAGCACAAAGATATCTAGTTGATTTGAAGCAGTTCCGAGAAAGTCTAAACATAATCGCCACTTCTCCTCCTGGCACTTTCCATGTGGGAGATATAGCAGGATGTATATTGGTTTTGAGGACAACTCAATGGACAGTGTAGGGAGAAAAGTTCCTGGCTCCTTGAATGCCGTTCCTGGAGACACTGCGATCAATGTGGGAGATATGTCAAGATGTGTGTTGGTTTTGAGGACGGCTCTCTGGAGAGTCTTAGCAAAGAGGTCACAGGGATAATCAGAGCAATTCTCAGAGACACTGAGAACAAGCTCGACAATTCCCTCCTGGCACTTTCCCTGTAGGAGATACCGCAAGACGTTTCTGTAGATTGGGCACAGCGCTCTGCAGGGTGTTAGCAGAGACTTTCCCGGGACAGTGAAACCCTATGTCAGAGACACTGAGAAGAAGCCCCAATGTTCCCTCCAGGCACTTTCAGTGTGGGTGCCTTCTCCACGTGTTCCTGGTTTCCCTGCAGCGCTGAAGAGAATGTTAGCAAAGAGGTAACCGGCACAGCGAAAACAGTACTCAAAGACAGGAGAGCAAGCTCTCTTGGCACTTTGGATGTGGGACATACAGCGAGATGTTTGCTGCTTTTGCGTTTGGCTGTTGGGAGATTTACAGCACAAAGATATCTAGTTGATTTGAAGCAGTTCCGAGAAAGTCTAAACATAATCGCCACTTCTCCCTCCTGGCACTTTCCATGTGGGAGATATACGAGGATGTATATTGGTTTTGAGGACAACTCAATGGACAGTGTAGGGAGAAAAGTTCCTGGCTCCTTGAATGCCGTTCCTGGAGACACTGCGATCAATGTGGGAGATATGTCAAGATGTGTGTTGGTTTGAGGACGGCTCTCTGGAGAGTCTTAGCAAAGAGGTCACAGGGATAATCAGAGCAATTCTCAGAGACACTGAGAACAAGCTCGACAATTCCCTCCTGGCACTTTCCCTGTAGGAGATACCGCAAGACGTTTCTGTAGATTGGGCACAGCGCTCTGCAGGGTGTTAGCAGAGACTTTCCCGGGACAGTGAAACCCTATGTCAGAGACACTGAGAAGAAGCCCCAATGTTCCCTCCAGGCACTTTCAGTGTGGGTGCCTTCTCCACGTGGTTCCTGGTTTCCCTGCAGCGCTGAAGAGAATGTTAGCAAAGAGGTAACCGGCACAGCGAAAACAGTACTCAAAGACAGGGAGAGCAAGCTCTCTCTTGGCACTTTGGATGTGGGACATACAGCGAGATGTTTGCTGCTTTTGCGTTTGGCTGTTGGGAGATTTACAGCACAAAGATATCTAGTTGATTTGAAGCAGTTCCGAGAAAGTCTAAACATAATCGCCACTTCTCCCTCCTGGCACTTTCCATGTGGGAGATATAGCAGGATGTATATTGGTTTTGAGGACAACTCAATGGACAGTGTAGGGAGAAAAGTTCCTGGCTCCTTGAATGCCGTTCCTGGAGACACTGCGATCATGTGGGAGATATGTCAAGATGTGTGTTTGTTTGAGGACGGCTCTCTGGAGAGTCTTAGCAAAGAGGTCACAGGGATAATCAGAGCAATTCTCAGAGACACTGAGAACAAGCTCGACAATTCCCTCCTGGCACTTTCCCTGTAGGAGATACCGCAAGACGTTTCTGTAGATTGGGCACAGCGCTCTTGCAGGGTGTTAGCAGAGACTTTCCCGGGACAGTGAAACCCTATGTCAGAGACACTGAGAAGAAGCCCCAATGTTCCCTCCAGGCACTTTCAGTGTGGGTCCTGCTTCTCACGTGGTTCTGGTTTCCCTGCAGCGCTGAAGAGAATGTTAGCAAAGAGGTAACCGGCACAGCGAAAACAGTACTCAAAGACAGGGAGAGCAAGCTCTCTCTTGGCACTTTGGATGTGGGACATACAGCGAGATGTTTGCTGCTTTTGCGTTTGGCTGTTGGGTAGATTTACAGCACAAAGATATCTAGTTGATTTGAAGCAGTTCCGAGAAAGTCTAAACATAATCGCCACTTCTCCCTCCTGGCACTTTCCATGTGGGAGATATAGCAGGATGTATATTGGTTTTGAGGACAACTCAATGGACAGTGTAGGGAGAAAAGTTCCTGGCTCCTTGAATGCCGTTCCTGGAGACACTGCGATCAATGTGGGAGATATGTCAAGATTGTGTGTTGGTTTTGAGGACGGCTCTCTGGAGAGTCTTAGCAAGAGGTCACAGGGATAATCAGAGCAATTCTCAGAGACACTGAGAACAAGATGGACAGTTCCCTCCTGGCACTTTCCCTGTAGGAGATACCGCAAGACGTTTCTGTAGATTGGGCACAGCGCTCTGCAGGGTGTTAGCAGAGACTTTCCCGGGACAGTGAAACCCTATGTCAGAGACACTGAGAAGAAGCCCCAATGTTCCCTCCAGGCACTTTCAGTGTGGGTGCCTTCTCCACGTGGTTCCTGGTTTCCCTGCAGCGCTGAAGAGAATGTTAGCAAAGAGGTAACCGGCACAGCGGAAACAGTACTCAAAGAGAGGAGAGCAGCTCTCTCTTGGCACTTTGGATGTGGGACATACAGCGAGATGTTTGCTGCTTTTGCGTTTGGCTGTTGGGAGATTTACAGCACAAAGATATCTAGTTGATTTGAAGCAGTTCCGAGAAAGTCTAAACATAATCGCCACTTCTCCCTCCTGGCACTTTCCATGTGGGAGATATAGCAGGATGTATATTGGTTTTGAGGACAACTCAATGGACAGTGTAGGGAGAAAAGTTCCTGGCTCCTTGAATGCCGTTCTGGAGACACTGCGATCAATGTGGGAGATATGTCAAGATGTGTGTTGGTTTTGAGGACGGCTCTCTGGAGAGTCTTAGCAAAGAGGTCACAGGGATAATCAGAGCAATTCTCAGAGACACTGAGAACAAGATGGACAGTTCCCTCCTGGCACTTTCCTGTAGGAGATACCGCAAGACGTTTCTGTAGATTGGCACAGCGCTCTGCAGGGTGTTAGCAGAGACTTTCCCGGGACAGTGAAACCCTATGTCAGAGACACTGAGAAGAAGCCCCAATGTTCCCTCCAGGCACTTTCAGTGTGGGTGCCTTCTCCACGTGGTTCCTGGTTTCCCTGCAGCGCTGAAGAGAATGTTAGCAAAGAGGTAACCGGCACAGCGAAAACAGTACTCAAAGACAGGGAGAGCAAGCTCTCTCTTGGCACTTTGGATGTGGGACATACAGCGAGATGTTTGCTGCTTTTGCGTTTGGCTGTTGGAGATTTACAGCACAAAGATATCTAGTTGATTTGAAGCAGTTCCGAGGAAAGTCTAAACATAATCGCCACTTCTCCCTCCTGGCACTTTCCATGTGGGAGATATAGCAGGATGTATATTGGTTTTGAGGACAACTCAATGGACAGTGTAGGGAGAAAAGTTCCTGGCTCCTTGAATGCCGTTCTGGAGACACTGCGATCAATGTGGGAGATATGTCAAGATGTGTGTTGGTTTTGAGGACGGCTCTCTGGAGAGTCTTAGCAAAGAGGTCACAGGGATAATCAGAGCAATTCTCAGAGACACTGAGAACAAGCTCGACAATTCCTCCTGGCACTTTCCCTGTAGGAGATACCGCAAGACGTTTCTGTAGATTGGGCACAGCGCTCTGCAGGGGTGTTAGCAGAGACTTTCCCGGGACAGTGAAACCCTATGTCAGAGACACTGAGAAGAAGCCCCAATGTTCCCTCCAGGCACTTTCAGTGTGGGTGCCTTCTCCACGTGGTTCTGGTTTCCCTGCAGCGCTGAAGAGAATGTTAGCAAAGAGGTAACCGGCACAGCGAAAACCAGTACTCAAAGAGAGGGAGAGCAAGCTCTCTCTTGGCACTTTGGATGTGGGACATACAGCGAGATGTTTGCTGCTTTTTGCGTTTGGCTGTTGGGAGATTTACAGCACAAAGATATCTAGTTGATTTGAAGCAGTTCCGAGAAAGTCTAAACATAATCGCCACTTCTCCCTCCTGGCACTTTCCATGTGGAGATATAGCAGGATGTATATTGGTTTTGAGGACAACTCAATGGACAGTGTAGGGAGAAAAGTCCTGGCTCCTTGAATGCCGTTCCTGGAGACACTGCGATCAATGTGGGAGATATGTCAAGATGTGTGTTGGTTTTGAGGACGGCTCTCTGGAGAGTCTTAGCAAAGAGGTCACAGGGATAATCAGAGCAATTCTCAGAGACACTGAGAACAAGATGGACAGTTCCCTCCTGGCACTTTCCCTGTAGGAGATACCGCAAGACGTTTCTGTAGATTGGGCACAGCGCTCTGCAGGGTGTTAGCAGAGACTTTCCCGGGACAGTGAAACCCTATGTCAGAGACACTGAGAAGAAGCCCCAATGTTCCCTCCAGGCACTTTCAGTGTGGGTGCCTTCTCCACGTGGTTCCTGGTTTTCCCTGCAGCGCTGAAGAGAATGTTAGCAAAGAGGTAACCGGCACAGCGAAAACAGTACTCAAAGACAGGAGAGCAAGCTCTCTCTTGGCACTTTGGATGTGGGACATACAGCGAGATGTTTGCTGCTTTTGCGTTTGGCTGTTGGGAGATTTACAGCACAAAGATATCTAGTTGATTTGAAGCAGTTCCGAGAAAGTCTAAACATAATCGCCACTTCTCCCTCCTGGCACTTTCCATGTGGGAGATATAGCAGGATGTATATTGGTTTTGAGGACAACTCAATGGACAGTGTAGGGAGAAAAGTTCCTGGCTCCTTGAATGCCGTTCCTGGAGGACACTGCGATCAATGTGGGAGATATGTCAAGATGTGTGTTGGTTTTGAGGACGGCTCTCTGGAGAGTCTTAGCAAAGAGGTCACAGGGATAATCAGAGCAATTCTCAGAGACACTGAGAACAAGATGGACAGTTCCCTCCTGGCACTTTCCCTGTAGGAGATACCGCAAGACGTTTCTGTAGATTGGGCACAGCGCTCTGCAGGGTGTTAGCAGAGACTTTCCCGGACAGTGAAACCCCTATGTCAGAGACACTGAGAAGAAGCCCCAATGTTCCCTCCAGGCACTTTCAGTGTGGGTGCCTTCTCCACGTGGTTCCTGGTTTCCCTGCAGCGCTGAAGAGAATGTTAGCAAAGAGGTAACCGGCACAGCGAAAACAGTACTCAAAGACAGGGAGAGCAAGCTCTCTCTTGGCACTTTGGATGTGGGACATACAGCGAGATGTTTGCTGCTTTTGCGTTTGGCTGTTGGGAGATTTACAGCACAAAGATATCTAGTTGATTTGAAGCAGTTCCGAGAAAGTCTAAACATAATCGCCACTTCTCCCTCCTGGCACTTTCCATGTGGGAGATATAGCAGGATGTATATTGGTTTTGAGGACAACTCAATGGACAGTGTAGGGAGAAAAGTTCCTGGCTCCTTGAATGCCGTTCCTGGAGACACTGTGATCAATGTGGGAGATATGTCAAGATGTGTGTTGGTTTTGAGGGACGGCTCTCTGGAGAGTCTTAGCAAAGAGGTCACAGGGATAATCAGAGCAATTCTCAGAGACACTGAGACAAGATGGACAGTTCCCTCCTGGCACTTTCCCTGTAGGAGATACCGCAAGACGTTTCTGTAGATTGGGCACAGCGCTCTGCAGGGTGTTAGCAGAGACTTTCCCGGGACAGTGAAACCCTATGTCAGAGACACTGAGAAGAAGCCCCAATGTTCCCTCCAGGCACTTTCAGTGTGGGTGCCTTCTCCACGTGGTTCCTGGTTTCCCTGCAGCGCTGAAGAGAATGTTAGCAAAGAGGTAACCGGCACAGCGAAAACAGTACTCAAAGACAGGGAGAGCAAGCTCTCTCTTGGCACTTTGATGTGGGACATACAGCGAGATGTTTGCTGCTTTTGCGTTTGGCTGTTGGGAGATTTACAGCACAAAGATATCTAGTTGATTTGAAGCAGTCCGAGAAAGTCTAAACATAATCGCCACTTCTCCCTCCTGGCACTTTCCATGTGGGAGATATAGCAGATGTATATTGGTTTTGAGGACAACTCAATGGACAGTGTAGGGAGAAAAGTTCCTGGCTCCTTGAATGCCGTTCCTGGAGACACTGCGATCAATGTGGGAGATATGTCAAGATGTGTGTTGGTTTTGAGGACGGCTCTCTGGAGAGTCTTAGCAAAGAGGTCACAGGATAATCAGAGCAATTCTCAGAGACACTGAGAACAAGATGGACAGTTCCCTCCTGGCACTTTCCCTGTAGGAGATACCGCAAGACGTTTCTGTAGATTGGGCACAGCGCTCTGCAGGGTGTTAGCAGAGACTTTCCCGGGACAGTGAAACCCTATGTCAGAGACACTGAGAAGAAGCCCCAATGTTCCCTCCAGGCACTTTCAGTGTGGGTGCCTTCTCCACGTGGTTCTGGTTTCCCTGCAGCGCTGAAGAGAATGTTAGCAAAGAGGTAACCGCACAGCGAAAACAGTACTCAAAGACAGGGAGAGCAAGCTCTCTCTTGGCACTTTGGATGTGGGACATACAGCGAGATGTTTGCTGCTTTTGCGTTTGGCTGTTGGGAGATTTACAGCACAAAGATATCTAGTTGATTTGAAGCAGTTCCGAGAAAGTCTAAACATAATCGCCACTTCTCCTCCTGGCACTTTCCATGTGGGAGATATAGCAGGATGTATATTGGTTTTGAGGACAACTCAATGGACAGTGTAGGGAGAAAAGTTCCTGCTCCTTGAATGCCGTTCCTGGAGACACTGCGATCAATGTGGGAGATATGTCAAGATGTGTGTTGGTTTTGAGGACGGCTCTCTGGAGAGTCTTAGCAAAGAGGTCACAGGGATAATCAGAGCAATTCTCAGAGGACACTGAGAACAAGATGGACAGTTCCCTCCTGGCACTTTCCCTGTAGGAGATACCGCAAGACGTTTCTGTAGATTGGGCACAGCGCTCTGCAGGGTGTTAGCAGAGACTTTCCCGGGGACAGTGAAACCCTATGTCAGAGACACTGAGAAGAAGCCCCAATGTTCCCTCCAGGCACTTTCAGTGTGGGTGCCTTCTCCACGTGGTTCCTGGTTTCCCTGCAGCGCTGAAGAGAATGTTAGCAAAGAGGTAACCGGCACAGCGAAAACAGTACTCAAGACAGGGAGAGCAAGCTCTCTCTGGCACTTTGGATGTGGGACATACAGCGAGATGTTTGCTGCTTTTGCGTTTGGCTGTTGGGAGATTTACAGCACAAAGATATCTAGTTGATTTGAAGCAGTTCCGAGAAAGTCTAAACATAATCGCCACTTCTCCCTCCTGGCACTTTCCATGTGGGAGATATAGCAGGATGTATATTGGTTTTGAGGACAACTCAATGGACAGTGTAGGGAGAAAAGTTCCTGGCTCCTTGAATGCCGTTCCTGGAGACACTGCGATCAATGTGGGAGATATGTCAAGATGTGTGTTTGGTTTTGAGGACGGCTCTCTGGAGAGTCTTAGCAAAGAGGTCACAGGGATAATCAGAGCAATTCTCAGAGACACTGAGAACAAGCTCGACAATTCCCTCCTGGCACTTTCCCTGTAGGAGATACCGCAAGACGTTTCTGTAGATTGGGCACAGCGCTCTGCAGGGTGTTAGCAGAGACTTTCCGGGACAGTGAAACCCTATGTCAGAGACACTGAGAAGAAGCCCCAATGTTCCCTCCAGGCACTTTCAGTGTGGGTGCCTTCTCCACGTGGTTCCTGGTTTCCTGCAGCGCTGAAGAGAATGTTAGCAAAGAGGTAACCGGCACAGCGAAAACAGTACTCAAAGACAGGGAGAGCAAGCTCTCTCTTGGCACTTTGGATGTGGGACATACAGCGAGATGTTTGCTGCTTTTGCGTTTGGCTGTTGGGAGATTTACAGCACAAAGATATCTAGTTGATTTGAAGCAGTTCCGAGAAAGTCTAACATAATCGCCACTTCTCCCTCCTGGCACTTTCCATGTGGGAGATATAGCAGGATGTATATTGGTTTTGAGGACAACTCAATGGACAGTGTAGGGAGAAAAGTTCCTGGCTCCTTGAATGCCGTTCCTGGAGACACTGCGATCAATGTGGGAGATATGTCAAGATGTGTGTTGTTTTGAGGACGGCTCTCTGGAGAGTCTTAGCAAAGAGGTCACAGGGATAATCAGAGCAATTCTCAGAGACACTGAGAACAAGCTCGACAATTCCCTCCTGGCACTTTCCTGTAGGAGATACCGCAAGACGTTTCTGTAGATTGGGCACAGCGCTCTGCAGGGTGTTAGCAGAGACTTTCCCGGGACAGTGAAACCCTATGTCAGAGACACTGAGAAGAAGCCCCAATGTTCCCTCCAGGCACTTTCAGTTGTGGGTGCCTTCTCCACGTGGTTCCTGGTTTCCTGCAGCGCTGAAGAGAATGTTAGCAAAGAGGTAACCGGCACAGCGAAAACAGTACTCAAAGACAGGGAGAGCAAGCTCTCTCTTGGCACTTTGGATGTGGGACATACGAGCGGAGATGTTTGCTGCTTTTGCGTTTGGCTGTTGGGAGATTTACAGCACAAAGATATCTAGTTGATTTGAAGCAGTTCCGAGAAAGTCTAAACATAATCGCCACTTCTCCTCCTGCACTTTCCATGTGGGAGATATAGCAGGATGTATATTGGTTTTGAGGACAACTCAATGGACAGTGTAGGGAGAAAAGTTCCTGGCTCCTTGAATGCCGTTCCTGGAGACACTGCGATCAATGTGGGAGATATGTCAGATGTGTGTTGGTTTTGAGGACGGCTCTTGGAGAGTCTTAGCAAAGAGGTCACAGGGATAATCAGAGCATTCTCAGAGACACTGAGAACAAGATGGACAGTTCCCTCCTGGCACTTCCCTGTAGGAGATACCGCAAGGACGTTTCTGTAGATTGGGCACAGCGCTCTGCAGGGTGTTAGCAGAGACTTTCCCGGGACAGTGAAACCCTATGTCAGAGACACTGAGAAGAAGCCCCAATGTTCCCTCCAGGCACTTTCAGTGTGGGTGCCTTCTCCACGTGGTTCCTGGTTTCCCTGCAGCGCTGAAGAGAATGTTAGCAAAGAGGTAACGCGCACAGCGAAAACAGTACTCAAAGACAGGGAGAGCAAGCTCTCTCTTGGCACTTGGATGTGGGACATACAGCGAGATGTTTGCTGCTTTTGCGTTTGGCTGTTGGGAGATTTACAGCACAAAGATATCTAGTTGATTTGAAGCAGTTCCGAGAAAGTCTAAACATAATCGCCACTTCCTCCCTCCTGGCACTTTCCATGTGGGAGATATAGCAGGATGTATATTGGTTTTGAGGACAACTCAATGGACAGTGTAGGGAGAAAAGTTCCTGCTCCTTGAATGCCGTTCCTGGAGACACTGCGATCAATGTGGGAGATATGTCAAGAGTGTGTTGGTTTTGAGGACGGCTCTCTGGAGAGTCTTAGCAAAGAGGTCACAGGGATAATCAGAGCAATTCTCAGAGACACTGAGAACAAGATGGACAGTTCCCTCCTGGCACTTTCCCTGTAGGAGATACCGCAAGACGTTTCTGTAGATGGGGCACAGCGCTCTGCAGTGGTTAGCAGAGACTTTCCCGGGACAGTGAAACCCTATGTCAGAGACACTGAGAAGAAGCCCCAGTGTTCCCTCCAGGCACTTTCAGTGTGGGTGCCTTCTCCACGTGGTTCCTGGTTTCCCTGCAGCGCTGAAGAGAATGTTAGCAAAGAGGTAACCGGCACAGCGAAAACAGTACTCAAAGAGAGGGAGAGCAAGCTCTCTCTTGGCACTTTGGATGTGGGACATACAGCGAGATGTTTGCTGCTTTTGCGTTTGGCTGTTGGGAGATTTACAGCACAAAGATATCTAGTTGATTTGAAGCAGTTCGAGAAAGTCTAACATAATCGCCACTTCTCCCTCCTGGCACTTTCCATGTGGGAGATATAGCAGGATGTATATTGGTTTTGAGGACAACTCAATGGACAGTGTAGGGAGAAAAGTTCCTGGCTCCTTGAATGCCGTTCCTGGAGACACTGCGATCAATGTGGGAGATATGTCAAGATGTGTGTTGGTTTTGAGGACGGCTCTCTGGAGAGTCTTAGCAAAGAGGTCACAGGATAATCAGAGCAATTCTCAGAGACACTGAGAACAAGCTCGACAATTCCCTCTGGCACTTTCCCTGTAGGAGATACCGCAAGACGTTTCTGTAGATTGGGCACAGCGCTCTGCAGGGTGTTAGCAGAGACTTTCCCGGGACAGTGAAACCCTATGTCAGAGACACTGAGAAGAAGCCCCAATGTTCCCTCCAGGCACTTTCAGTGTGGGTGCCTTCTCCACGTGGTTCCTGGTTTCCCTGCAGCGCTGAAGAGAATGTTAGCAAAGAGGTAACCGGCACAGCGAAAACAGTACTCAAAGAGAGGGAGAGCAAGCTCTCTCTTGGCACTTTGGATGTGGGACATACAGCGAGATGTTTGCTGCTTTTGCGTTTGGCTGTTGGGAGATTTACAGCACAAAGATATCTAGTTGATTTGAAGCAGTTCGAGAAAGTCTAAACATAATCGCCACTTCTCCCTCCTGGCACTTTCCATGTGGGAGATATAGCAGGATGTATATGGTTTTGAGGACAACTCAATGGACAGTGTAGGGAGAAAGTTCCTGGCTCCTGAATGCCGTTCCTGGAGACACTGCGATCAATGTGGGAGATATGTCAAGATGTGTGTTGGTTTTGAGGACGGCTCTCTGGAGAGTCTTAGCAAAGAGGTCACAGGGATAATCAGAGCAATTCTCAGAGACACTGAGAACAAGCTCGACAATTCCCTCCTGGCACTTTCCCTGTAGGAGATACCGCAAGACGTTTCTGTAGATTGGGCACAGCGCTCTGCAGGGTGTTAGCAGAGACTTTTCCCGGGACAGTGAAACCCTATGTCAGAGACACTGAGAAGAAGCCCCAATGTTCCCTCCAGGCACTTTCAGTGTGGGTGCCTTCTCCACGTGGTTCCTGGTTTCCCTGCAGCGCTGAAGAGAATGTTAGCAAAGAGGTAACCGGCACAGCGAAAACAGTACTCAAAGAGAGGGAGAGCAAGCTCTCTCTTGGCACTTTGGATGTGGGACATACAGCGAGATGTTTGCTGCTTTTGCGTTTGGCTGTTGGGAGATTTACAGCACAAAGATATCTAGTTGATTTGAAGCAGTTCCGAGAAAGTCTAAACATAATCGCCACTTCTCCCTCCTGGCACTTTCCATGTGGGAGATATAGCAGGATGTATATTGGTTTTGAGGACAACTCAATGGACAGTGTAGGGAGAAAAGTTCCTGGCTCCTTGAATGCCGTTCCTGGAGACACTGCGATCAATGTGGGAGATATGTCAAGATGTGTGTTGGTTTGAGGACGGCTCTCTGGAGAGTCTTAGCAAAGAGGTCACAGGGATAATCAGAGCAATTCTCAGAGACACTGAGAACAAGCTCGACAATTCCCTCCTGGCACTTTCCCTGTAGGAGATACCGCAAGACGTTTCTGTAGATTGGGCACAGCGCTCTGCAGGGTGTTAGCAGAGACTTTCCCGGGACAGTGAAACCCTATGTCAGAGACACTGAGAAGAAGCCCCAATGTTCCCTCCAGGCACTTTCAGTGTGGGTGCCTTCTCCACGTGGTTCCTGGTTTCCCTGCAGCGCTGAAGAGAATGTTAGCAAAGAGGTACCGGCACAGCGAAAACAGTACTCAAAGACAGGGAGAGCAAGCTCTCTCTTGGCACTTTGGATGTGGGACATACAGCGAGATGTTTGCTGCTTTTGCGTTTGGCTGTTGGGAGATTTACAGCACAAAGATATCTAGTTGATTTGAAGCAGTTCCGAGAAAGTCTAAACATAATCGCCACTTCTCCCTCCTGGCACTTTCCATGTGGGAGATATAGCAGGATGTATATTGGTTTTGAGGACAACTCAATGGACAGTGTAGGGAGAAAAGTTCCTGGCTCCTTGAATGCCGTTCCTGGAGACACTGCGATCAATGTGGGAGATATGTCAAGATGTGTGTTGGTTTTGAGGACGGCTCTCTGGAGAGTCTTAGCAAAGAGGTCACAGGGATAATCAGAGCAATTCTCAGAGACACTGAGAACAAGATGGACAGTTCCCTCCTGGCACTTTCCCTGTAGGAGATACCGCAAGACGTTTCTGTAGATTGGGCACAGCGCTCTGCAGGGTGTTAGCAGAGACTTTCCCGGGACAGTGAAACCCTATGTCAGAGACACTGAGAAGAAGCCCCAGTGTTCCCTCCAGGCACTTTCAGTGTGGGTGCCTTCTCCACGTGGTTCCTGGTTTCCCTGCAGCGCTGAAGAGAATGTTAGCAAAGAGGTAACCGGCACAGCGAAAACAGTACTCAAAGAGAGGGAGAGCAAGCTCTCTCTTGGCACTTTGGATGTGGGACATACAGCGAGATGTTTGCTGCTTTTGCGTTTGGCTGTTGGGAGATTTACAGCACAAAGATATCTAGTTGATTTGAAGCAGTTCCGAGAAAGTCTAAACATAATCGCCACTTCTCCCTCCTGGCACTTTCCATGTGGGAGATATAGCAGGATGTATATTGGTTTTGAGGGACAACTCAATGGACAGTGTAGGGAGAAAAGTTCCTGGCTCCTTGAATGCCGTTCCTGGAGACACCTGCGATCAATGTGGGAGATATGTCAAGATGTGTGTTGGTTTGAGGACGGCTCTCTGGAGAGTCTTAGCAAAGAGGTCACAGGGATAATCAGAGCAATTCTCAGAGACACTGAGAACAAGCTCGACAATTCCCTCCTGGCACTTTCCCTGTAGGAGATACCGCAAGACGTTTCTGTAGATTGGGCACAGCGCTCTGCAGGGTGTTAGCAAGAGACTTTCCCGGGACAGTGAAACCCTATGTCAGAGACACTGAGAAGAAGCCCCAATGTTCCCTCCAGGCACTTTCAGTGTGGGTGCCTTCTCCACGTGGTTCCTGGTTTCCCTGCAGCGCTGAAGAGAATGTTAGCAAAGAGGTAACCGGCACAGCGAAAACAGTACTCAAAGAGAGGGAGAGCAAGCTCTCTCTTGGCACTTTGGATGTGGGACATACAGCGAGATGTTTGCTGCTTTTGCGTTTGGCTGTTGGGAGATTTACAGCACAAAGATATCTAGTTGATTTGAAGCAGTTCCGAGAAAGTCTAAACATAATCGCCACTTCTCCCTCCTGGCACTTTCCATGTGGGAGATATAGCAGGATGTATATTGGTTTTGAGGACAACTCAATGGACAGTGTAGGGAGAAAAGTTCCTGCTCCTTGAATGCCGTTCCTGGAGACACTGCGATCAATGTGGGAGATATGTCAAGATGTGTGTTGGTTTTGAGGACGGCTCTCTGGAGAGTCTTAGCAAAGAGGTCACAGGGATAATCAGAGCAATTCTCAGAGACACTGAGAACAAGCTCGACAATTCCCTCCTGGCACTTTCCCTGTAGGAGATACCGCAAGACGTTTCTGTAGATTGGGCACAGCGCTCTGCAGGGTGTTAGCAGAGACTTTCCCGGGACAGTGAAACCCTATGTCAGAGACACTGAGAAGAAGCCCCAATGTTCCCTCCAGGCACTTTCAGTGTGGGTGCCTTCTCCACGTGGTTCCTGGTTTCCCTGCAGCGCTGAAGAGAATGTTAGCAAAGAGGTAACCGGCACAGCGAAAACAGTACTCAAAGACAGGGAGAGCAAGCTCTCTCTTGGCACTTTGGATGTGGGACATACAGCGAGATGTTTGCTGCTTTTGCGTTTGGCTGTTGGGAGATTTACAGCACAAAGATATCTAGTTGATTTGAAGCAGTTCCGAGAAAGTCTAAACATAATCGCCACTTCTCCCTCCTGGCACTTTCCATGTGGGAGATATAGCAGGATGTATATTGGTTTTGAGGACAACTCAATGGACAGTGTAGGGAGAAAAGTTCCTGGCTCCTTGAATGCCGTTCCTGGAGACACTGCGATCAATGTGGGAGATATGTCAAGATGTGTGTTGGTTTTGAGGACGGCTCTCTGGAGAGTCTTAGCAAAGAGGTCACAGGGATAATCAGAGCAATTCTCAGAGACACTGAGAACAAGATGGACAGTTCCCTCCTGGCACTTTCCCTGTAGGAGATACCGCAAGACGTTTCTGTAGATTGGGCACAGCGCTCTGCAGGGTGTTAGCAGAGACTTTCCCGGGACAGTGAAACCCTATGTCAGAGACACTGAGAAGAAGCCCAGTGTTCCCTCCAGGCACTTTCAGTGTGGGTGCCTTCTCCACGTGGTTCCTGGTTTCCCTGCAGCGCTGAAGAGAATGTTAGCAAAGAGGTAACCGGCACAGCGAAAACAGTACTCAAAGAGAGGGAGAGCAAGCTCTCTCTTGGCACTTTGGATGTGGGACATACAGCGAGATGTTTGCTGCTTTTGCGTTTGGCTGTTGGGAGATTTACAGCACAAAGATATCTAGTTGATTTGAAGCAGTTCCGAGAAAGTCTAAACATAATCGCCACTTCTCCCTCCTGGCACTTTCCATGTGGGAGATATAGCAGGATGTATATTGGTTTTGAGGACAACTCAATGGACAGTGTAGGGAGAAAAGTTCCTGGCTCCTTGAATGCCGTTCCTGGAGACACTGCGATCAATGTGGGAGATATGTCAAGATGTGTGTTGGTTTTGAGGACGGCTCTCTGGAGAGTCTTAGCAAAGAGGTCACAGGGATAATCAGAGCAATTCTCAGAGACACTGAGAACAAGCTCGACAATTCCCTCCTGGCACTTTCCCTGTAGGAGATACCGCAAGACGTTTCTGTAGATTGGGCACAGCGCTCTGCAGGGTGTTAGCAGAGACTTTCCCGGGACAGTGAAACCCTATGTCAGAGACACTGAGAAGAAGCCCCAATGTTCCCTCCAGGCACTTTCAGTGTGGGTGCCTTCTCCACGTGGTTCCTGGTTTCCCTGCAGCGCTGAAGAGAATGTTAGCAAAGAGGTAACCGGCACAGCGAAAACAGTACTCAAAGACAGGGAGAGCAAGCTCTCTCTTGGCACTTTGGATGTGGGACATACAGCGAGATGTTTGCTGCTTTTGCGTTTGGCTGTTGGGAGATTTACAGCACAAAGATATCTAGTTGATTTGAAGCAGTTCCGAGAAAGTCTAAACATAATCGCCACTTCTCCCTCCTGGCACTTTCCATGTGGGAGATATAGCAGGATGTATATTGGTTTTGAGGACAACTCAATGGACAGTGTAGGGAGAAAAGTTCCTGGCTCCTTGAATGCCGTTCCTGGAGACACTGCGATCAATGTGGGAGATATGTCAAGATGTGTGTTGGTTTTGAGGACGGCTCTCTGGAGAGTCTTAGCAAAGAGGTCACAGGGATAATCAGAGCAATTCTCAGAGACACTGAGAACAAGCTCGACAATTCCCTCCTGGCACTTTCCCTGTAGGAGATACCGCAAGACGTTTCTGTAGATTGGGCACAGCGCTCTGCAGGGTGTTAGCAGAGACTTTCCCGGGACAGTGAAACCCTATGTCAGAGACACTGAGAAGAAGCCCCAATGTTCCCTCCAGGCACTTTCAGTGTGGGTGCCTTCTCCACGTGGTTCCTGGTTTCCCTGCAGCGCTGAAGAGAATGTTAGCAAAGAGGTAACCGGCACAGCGAAAACAGTACTCAAAGAGAGGGAGAGCAAGCTCTCTCTTGGCACTTTGGATGTGGGACATACAGCGAGATGTTTGCTGCTTTTGCGTTTGGCTGTTGGGAGATTTACAGCACAAAGATATCTAGTTGATTTGAAGCAGTTCCGAGAAAGTCTAAACATAATCGCCACTTCTCCCTCCTGGCACTTTCCATGTGGGAGATATAGCAGGATGTATATTGGTTTTGAGGACAACTCAATGGACAGTGTAGGGAGAAAAGTTCCTGGCTCCTTGAATGCCGTTCCTGGAGACACTGCGATCAATGTGGGAGATATGTCAAGACGTGTGTTGGTTTTGAGGACGGCTCTCTGGAGAGTCTTAGCAAAGAGGTCACAGGGATAATCAGAGCAATTCTCAGAGACACTGAGAACAAGATGGACAGTTCCCTCCTGGCACTTTCCCTGTAGGAGATACCGCAAGACGTTTCTGTAGATTGGGCACAGCGCTCTGCAGGGTGTTAGCAGAGACTTTCCCGGGACAGTGAAACCCTATGTCAGAGACACTGAGAAGAAGCCCCAATGTTCCCTCCAGGCACTTTCAGTGTGGGTGCCTTCTCCACGTGGTTCCTGGTTTCCCTGCAGCGCTGAAGAGAATGTTAGCAAAGAGGTAACCGGGACAGTGAAAACAGTACTCAAAGAGAGGGAGAGCAAGCTCTCTCTTGGCACTTTGGATGTGGGACATACAGCGAGATGTTTGCTGCTTTTGCGTTTGGCTGTTGGGAGATTTACAGCACAAAGATATCTAGTTGATTTGAAGCAGTTCCGAGAAAGTCTAAACATAATCGCCACTTCTCCCTCCTGGCACTTTCCATGTGGGAGATATAGCAGGATGTATATTGGTTTTGAGGACAACTCAATGGACAGTGTAGGGAGAAAAGTTCCTGGCTCCTTGAATGCCGTTCCTGGAGACACTGCGATCAATGTGGGAGATATGTCAAGATGTGTGTTGGTTTTGAGGACGGCTCTCTGGAGAGTCTTAGCAAAGAGGTCACAGGGATAATCAGAGCAATTCTCAGAGACACTGAGAACAAGCTCGACAATTCCCTCCTGGCACTTTCCCTGTAGGAGATACCGCAAGACGTTTCTGTAGATTGGGCACAGCGCTCTGCAGGGTGTTAGCAGAGACTTTCCCGGGACAGTGAAACCCTATGTCAGAGACACTGAGAAGAAGCCCCAATGTTCCCTCCAGGCACTTTCAGTGTGGGTGCCTTCTCCACGTGGTTCCTGGTTTCCCTGCAGCGCTGAAGAGAATGTTAGCAAAGAGGTAACCGGCACAGCGAAAACAGTACTCAAAGAGAGGGAGAGCAAGCTCTCTCTTGGCACTTTGGATGTGGGACATACAGCGAGATGTTTGCTGCTTTTGCGTTTGGCTGTTGGGAGATTTACAGCACAAAGATATCTAGTTGATTTGAAGCAGTTCCGAGAAAGTCTAAACATAATCGCCACTTCTCCCTCCTGGCACTTTCCATGTGGGAGATATAGCAGGATGTATATTGGTTTTGAGGACAACTCAATGGACAGTGTAGGGAGAAAAGTTCCTGGCTCCTTGAATGCCGTTCCTGGAGACACTGCGATCAATGTGGGAGATATGTCAAGACGTGTGTTGGTTTTGAGGACGGCTCTCTGGAGAGTCTTAGCAAAGAGGTCACAGGGATAATCAGAGCAATTCTCAGAGACACTGAGAACAAGATGGACAGTTCCCTCCTGGCACTTTCCCTGTAGGAGATACCGCAAGACGTTTCTGTAGATTGGGCACAGCGCTCTGCAGGGTGTTAGCAGAGACTTTCCCGGGACAGTGAAACCCTATGTCAGAGACACTGAGAAGAAGCCCCAATGTTCCCTCCAGGCACTTTCAGTGTGGGTGCCTTCTCCACGTGGTTCCTGGTTTCCCTGCAGCGCTGAAGAGAATGTTAGCAAAGAGGTAACCGGGACAGTGAAAACAGTACTCAAAGAGAGGGAGAGCAAGCTCTCTCTTGGCACTTTGGATGTGGGACATACAGCGAGATGTTTGCTGCTTTTGCGTTTGGCTGTTGGGAGATTTACAGCACAAAGATATCTAGTTGATTTGAAGCAGTTCCGAGAAAGTCTAAACATAATCGCCACTTCTCCCTCCTGGCACTTTCCATGTGGGAGATATAGCAGGATGTATATTGGTTTTGAGGACAACTCAATGGACAGTGTAGGGAGAAAAGTTCCTGGCTCCTTGAATGCCGTTCCTGGAGACACTGCGATCAATGTGGGAGATATGTCAAGATGTGTGTTGGTTTTGAGGACGGCTCTCTGGAGAGTCTTAGCAAAGAGGTCACAGGGATAATCAGAGCAATTCTCAGAGACACTGAGAACAAGCTCGACAATTCCCTCCTGGCACTTTCCCTGTAGGAGATACCGCAAGACGTTTCTGTAGATTGGGCACAGCGCTCTGCAGGGTGTTAGCAGAGACTTTCCCGGGACAGTGAAACCCTATGTCAGAGACACTGAGAAGAAGCCCCAATGTTCCCTCCAGGCACTTTCAGTGTGGGTGCCTTCTCCACGTGGTTCCTGGTTTCCCTGCAGCGCTGAAGAGAATGTTAGCAAAGAGGTAACCGGCACAGCGAAAACAGTACTCAAAGACAGGGAGAGCAAGCTCTCTCTTGGCACTTTGGATGTGGGACATACAGCGAGATGTTTGCTGCTTTTGCGTTTGGCTGTTGGGAGATTTACAGCACAAAGATATCTAGTTGATTTGAAGCAGTTCCGAGAAAGTCTAAACATAATCGCCACTTCTCCCTCCTGGCACTTTCCATGTGGGAGATATAGCAGGATGTATATTGGTTTTGAGGACAACTCAATGGACAGTGTAGGGAGAAAAGTTCCTGGCTCCTTGAATGCCGTTCCTGGAGACACTGCGATCAATGTGGGAGATATGTCAAGACGTGTGTTGGTTTTGAGGACGGCTCTCTGGAGAGTCTTAGCAAAGAGGTCACAGGGATAATCAGAGCAATTCTCAGAGACACTGAGAACAAGATGGACAGTTCCCTCCTGGCACTTTCCCTGTAGGAGATACCGCAAGACGTTTCTGTAGATTGGGCACAGCGCTCTGCAGGGTGTTAGCAGAGACTTTCCCGGGACAGTGAAACCCTATGTCAGAGACACTGAGAAGAAGCCCCAGTGTTCCCTCCAGGCACTTTCAGTGTGGGTGCCTTCTCCACGTGGTTCCTGGTTTCCCTGCAGCGCTGAAGAGAATGTTAGCAAAGAGGTAACCGGCACAGCGAAAACAGTACTCAAAGAGAGGGAGAGCAAGCTCTCTCTTGGCACTTTGGATGTGGGACATACAGCGAGATGTTTGCTGCTTTTGCGTTTGGCTGTTGGGAGATTTACAGCACAAAGATATCTAGTTGATTTGAAGCAGTTCCGAGAAAGTCTAAACATAATCGCCACTTCTCCCTCCTGGCACTTTCCATGTGGGAGATATAGCAGGATGTATATTGGTTTTGAGGACAACTCAATGGACAGTGTAGGGAGAAAAGTTCCTGGCTCCTTGAATGCCGTTCCTGGAGACACTGCGATCAATGTGGGAGATATGTCAAGATGTGTGTTGGTTTTGAGGACGGCTCTCTGGAGAGTCTTAGCAAAGAGGTCACAGGGATAATCAGAGCAATTCTCAGAGACACTGAGAACAAGCTCGACAATTCCCTCCTGGCACTTTCCCTGTAGGAGATACCGCAAGACGTTTCTGTAGATTGGGCACAGCGCTCTGCAGGGTGTTAGCAGAGACTTTCCCGGGACAGTGAAACCCTATGTCAGAGACACTGAGAAGAAGCCCCAATGTTCCCTCCAGGCACTTTCAGTGTGGGTGCCTTCTCCACGTGGTTCCTGGTTTCCCTGCAGCGCTGAAGAGAATGTTAGCAAAGAGGTAACCGGCACAGCGAAAACAGTACTCAAAGAGAGGGAGAGCAAGCTCTCTCTTGGCACTTTGGATGTGGGACATACAGCGAGATGTTTGCTGCTTTTGCGTTTGGCTGTTGGGAGATTTACAGCACAAAGATATCTAGTTGATTTGAAGCAGTTCCGAGAAAGTCTAAACATAATCGCCACTTCTCCCTCCTGGCACTTTCCATGTGGGAGATATAGCAGGATGTATATTGGTTTTGAGGACAACTCAATGGACAGTGTAGGGAGAAAAGTTCCTGGCTCCTTGAATGCCGTTCCTGGAGACACTGCGATCAATGTGGGAGATATGTCAAGATGTGTGTTGGTTTTGAGGACGGCTCTCTGGAGAGTCTTAGCAAAGAGGTCACAGGGATAATCAGAGCAATTCTCAGAGACACTGAGAACAAGATGGACAGTTCCCTCCTGGCACTTTCCCTGTAGGAGATACCGCAAGACGTTTCTGTAGATTGGGCACAGCGCTCTGCAGGGTGTTAGCAGAGACTTTCCCGGGACAGTGAAACCCTATGTCAGAGACACTGAGAAGAAGCCCCAATGTTCCCTCCAGGCACTTTCAGTGTGGGTGCCTTCTCCACGTGGTTCCTGGTTTCCCTGCAGCGCTGAAGAGAATGTTAGCAAAGAGGTAACCGGCACAGCGAAAACAGTACTCAAAGAGAGGGAGAGCAAGCTCTCTCTTGGCACTTTGGATGTGGGACATACAGCGAGATGTTTGCTGCTTTTGCGTTTGGCTGTTGGGAGATTTACAGCACAAAGATATCTAGTTGATTTGAAGCAGTTCCGAGAAAGTCTAAACATAATCGCCACTTCTCCCTCCTGGCACTTTCCATGTGGGAGATATAGCAGGATGTATATTGGTTTTGAGGACAACTCAATGGACAGTGTAGGGAGAAAAGTTCCTGGCTCCTTGAATGCCGTTCCTGGAGACACTGCGATCAATGTGGGAGATATGTCAAGACGTGTGTTGGTTTTGAGGACGGCTCTCTGGAGAGTCTTAGCAAAGAGGTCACAGGGATAATCAGAGCAATTCTCAGAGACACTGAGAACAAGATGGACAGTTCCCTCCTGGCACTTTCCCTGTAGGAGATACCGCAAGACGTTTCTGTAGATTGGGCACAGCGCTCTGCAGGGTGTTAGCAGAGACTTTCCCGGGACAGTGAAACCCTATGTCAGAGACACTGAGAAGAAGCCCCAATGTTCCCTCCAGGCACTTTCAGTGTGGGTGCCTTCTCCACGTGGTTCCTGGTTTCCCTGCAGCGCTGAAGAGAATGTTAGCAAAGAGGTAACCGGCACAGCGAAAACAGTACTCAAAGAGAGGGAGAGCAAGCTCTCTCTTGGCACTTTGGATGTGGGACATACAGCGAGATGTTTGCTGCTTTTGCGTTTGGCTGTTGGGAGATTTACAGCACAAAGATATCTAGTTGATTTGAAGCAGTTCCGAGAAAGTCTAAACATAATCGCCACTTCTCCCTCCTGGCACTTTCCATGTGGGAGATATAGCAGGATGTATATTGGTTTTGAGGACAACTCAATGGACAGTGTAGGGAGAAAAGTTCCTGGCTCCTTGAATGCCGTTCCTGGAGACACTGCGATCAATGAGGGAGATATGTCAAGACGTGTGTTGGTTTTGAGGACGGCTCTCTGGAGAGTCTTAGCAAAGAGGTCACAGGGATAATCAGAGCAATTCTCAGAGACACTGAGAACAAGATGGACAGTTCCCTCCTGGCACTTTCCCTGTAGGAGATACCGCAAGACGTTTCTGTAGATTGGGCACAGCGCTCTGCAGGGTGTTAGCAGAGACTTTCCCGGGACAGTGAAACCCTATGTCAGAGACACTGAGAAGAAGCCCCAATGTTCCCTCCAGGCACTTTCAGTGTGGGTGCCTTCTCCACGTGGTTCCTGGTTTCCCTGCAGCGCTGAAGAGAATGTTAGCAAAGAGGTAACCGGCACAGCGAAAACAGTACTCAAAGACAGGGAGAGCAAGCTCTCTCTTGGCACTTTGGATGTGGGACATACAGCGAGATGTTTGCTGCTTTTGCGTTTGGCTGTTGGGAGATTTACAGCACAAAGATATCTAGTTGATTTGAAGCAGTTCCGAGAAAGTCTAAACATAATCGCCACTTCTCCCTCCTGGCACTTTCCATGTGGGAGATATAGCAGGATGTATATTGGTTTTGAGGACAACTCAATGGACAGTGTAGGGAGAAAAGTTCCTGGCTCCTTGAATGCCGTTCCTGGAGACACTGCGATCAATGTGGGAGATATGTCAAGATGTGTGTTTGTTTTGAGGACGGCTCTCTGGAGAGTCTTAGCAAAGAGGTCACAGGGATAATCAGAGCAATTCTCAGAGACACTGAGAACAAGATGGACAGTTCCCTCCTGGCACTTTCCCTGTAGGAGATACCGCAAGACGTTTCTGTAGATTGGGCACAGCGCTCTGCAGGGTGTTAGCAGAGACTTTCCCGGGACAGTGAAACCCTATGTCAGAGACACTGAGAAGAAGCCCCAATGTTCCCTCCAGGCACTTTCAGTGTGGGTGCCTTCTCCACGTGGTTCCTGGTTTCCCTGCAGCGCTGAAGAGAATGTTAGCAAAGAGGTAACCGGGACAGTGAAAACAGTACTCAAAGAGAGGGAGAGCAAGCTCTCTCTTGGCACTTTGGATGTGGGACATACAGCGAGATGTTTGCTGCTTTTGCGTTTGGCTGTTGGGAGATTTACAGCACAAAGATATCTAGTTGATTTGAAGCAGTTCCGAGAAAGTCTAAACATAATCGCCACTTCTCCCTCCTGGCACTTTCCATGTGGGAGATATAGCAGGATGTATATTGGTTTTGAGGACAACTCAATGGACAGTGTAGGGAGAAAAGTTCCTGGCTCCTTGAATGCCGTTCCTGGAGACACTGCGATCAATGAGGGAGATATGTCAAGACGTGTGTTGGTTTTGAGGACGGCTCTCTGGAGAGTCTTAGCAAAGAGGTCACAGGGATAATCAGAGCAATTCTCAGAGACACTGAGAACAAGATGGACAGTTCCCTCCTGGCACTTTCCCTGTAGGAGATACCGCAAGACGTTTCTGTAGATTGGGCACAGCGCTCTGCAGGGTGTTAGCAGAGACTTTCCCGGGACAGTGAAACCCTATGTCAGAGACACTGAGAAGAAGCCCCAATGTTCCCTCCAGGCACTTTCAGTGTGGGTGCCTTCTCCACGTGGTTCCTGGTTTCCCTGCAGCGCTGAAGAGAATGTTAGCAAAGAGGTAACCGGCACAGCGAAAACAGTACTCAAAGAGAGGGAGAGCAAGCTCTCTCTTGGCACTTTGGATGTGGGACATACAGCGAGATGTTTGCTGCTTTTGCGTTTGGCTGTTGGGAGATTTACAGCACAAAGATATCTAGTTGATTTGAAGCAGTTCCGAGAAAGTCTAAACATAATCGCCACTTCTCCCTCCTGGCACTTTCCATGTGGGAGATATAGCAGGATGTATATTGGTTTTGAGGACAACTCAATGGACAGTGTAGGGAGAAAAGTTCCTGGCTCCTTGAATGCCGTTCCTGGAGACACTGCGATCAATGTGGGAGATATGTCAAGATGTGTGTTTGTTTTGAGGACGGCTCTCTGGAGAGTCTTAGCAAAGAGGTCACAGGGATAATCAGAGCAATTCTCAGAGACACTGAGAACAAGATGGACAGTTCCCTCCTGGCACTTTCCCTGTAGGAGATACCGCAAGACGTTTCTGTAGATTGGGCACAGCGCTCTGCAGGGTGTTAGCAGAGACTTTCCCGGGACAGTGAAACCCTATGTCAGAGACACTGAGAAGAAGCCCCAATGTTCCCTCCAGGCACTTTCAGTGTGGGTGCCTTCTCCACGTGGTTCCTGGTTTCCCTGCAGCGCTGAAGAGAATGTTAGCAAAGAGGTAACCGGCACAGCGAAAACAGTACTCAAAGAGAGGGAGAGCAAGCTCTCTCTTGGCACTTTGGATGTGGGACATACAGCGAGATGTTTGCTGCTTTTGCGTTTGGCTGTTGGGAGATTTACAGCACAAAGATATCTAGTTGATTTGAAGCAGTTCCGAGAAAGTCTAAACATAATCGCCACTTCTCCCTCCTGGCACTTTCCATGTGGGAGATATAGCAGGATGTATATTGGTTTTGAGGACAACTCAATGGACAGTGTAGGGAGAAAAGTTCCTGGCTCCTTGAATGCCGTTCCTGGAGACACTGCGATCAATGTGGGAGATATGTCAAGATGTGTGTTGGTTTTGAGGACGGCTCTCTGGAGAGTCTTAGCAAAGAGGTCACAGGGATAATCAGAGCAATTCTCAGAGACACTGAGAACAAGATGGACAGTTCCCTCCTGGCACTTTCCCTGTAGGAGATACCGCAAGACGTTTCTGTAGATTGGGCACAGCGCTCTGCAGGGTGTTAGCAGAGACTTTCCCGGGACAGTGAAACCCTATGTCAGAGACACTGAGAAGAAGCCCCAATGTTCCCTCCAGGCACTTTCAGTGTGGGTGCCTTCTCCACGTGGTTCCTGGTTTCCCTGCAGCGCTGAAGAGAATGTTAGCAAAGAGGTAACCGGCACAGCGAAAACAGTACTCAAAGAGAGGGAGAGCAAGCTCTCTCTTGGCACTTTGGATGTGGGACATACAGCGAGATGTTTGCTGCTTTTGCGTTTGGCTGTTGGGAGATTTACAGCACAAAGATATCTAGTTGATTTGAAGCAGTTCCGAGAAAGTCTAAACATAATCGCCACTTCTCCCTCCTGGCACTTTCCATGTGGGAGATATAGCAGGATGTATATTGGTTTTGAGGACAACTCAATGGACAGTGTAGGGAGAAAAGTTCCTGGCTCCTTGAATGCCGTTCCTGGAGACACTGCGATCAATGTGGGAGATATGTCAAGATGTGTGTTGGTTTTGAGGACGGCTCTCTGGAGAGTCTTAGCAAAGAGGTCACAGGGATAATCAGAGCAATTCTCAGAGACACTGAGAACAAGCTCGACAATTCCCTCCTGGCACTTTCCCTGTAGGAGATACCGCAAGACGTTTCTGTAGATTGGGCACAGCGCTCTGCAGGGTGTTAGCAGAGACTTTCCCGGGACAGTGAAACC
This sequence comes from Chroicocephalus ridibundus, assembly GCF_963924245.1. NCBI lineage: Eukaryota > Metazoa > Chordata > Aves > Charadriiformes > Laridae > Chroicocephalus > Chroicocephalus ridibundus. The sequence continues at coordinate 27,610 of NW_026961685.1, forward strand.
CTATGTCAGAGACACTGAGAAGAAGCCCCAATGTTCCCTCCAGGCACTTTCAGTGTGGGTGCCTTCTCCACGTGGTTCCTGGTTTCCCTGCAGCGCTGAAGAGAATGTTAGCAAAGAGGTAACCGGCACAGCGAAAACAGTACTCAAAGAGAGGGAGAGCAAGCTCTCTCTTGGCACTTTGGATGTGGGACATACAGCGAGATGTTTGCTGCTTTTGCGTTTGGCTGTTGGGAGATTTACAGCACAAAGATATCTAGTTGATTTGAAGCAGTTCCGAGAAAGTCTAAACATAATCGCCACTTCTCCCTCCTGGCACTTTCCATGTGGGAGATATAGCAGGATGTATATTGGTTTTGAGGACAACTCAATGGACAGTGTAGGGAGAAAAGTTCCTGGCTCCTTGAATGCCGTTCCTGGAGACACTGCGATCAATGTGGGAGATATGTCAAGACGTGTGTTGGTTTTGAGGACGGCTCTCTGGAGAGTCTTAGCAAAGAGGTCACAGGGATAATCAGAGCAATTCTCAGAGACACTGAGAACAAGATGGACAGTTCCCTCCTGGCACTTTCCCTGTAGGAGATACCGCAAGACGTTTCTGTAGATTGGGCACAGCGCTCTGCAGGGTGTTAGCAGAGACTTTCCCGGGACAGTGAAACCCTATGTCAGAGACACTGAGAAGAAGCCCCAATGTTCCCTCCAGGCACTTTCAGTGTGGGTGCCTTCTCCACGTGGTTCCTGGTTTCCCTGCAGCGCTGAAGAGAATGTTAGCAAAGAGGTAACCGGGACAGTGAAAACAGTACTCAAAGAGAGGGAGAGCAAGCTCTCTCTTGGCACTTTGGATGTGGGACATACAGCGAGATGTTTGCTGCTTTTGCGTTTGGCTGTTGGGAGATTTACAGCACAAAGATATCTAGTTGATTTGAAGCAGTTCCGAGAAAGTCTAAACATAATCGCCACTTCTCCCTCCTGGCACTTTCCATGTGGGAGATATAGCAGGATGTATATTGGTTTTGAGGACAACTCAATGGACAGTGTAGGGAGAAAAGTTCCTGGCTCCTTGAATGCCGTTCCTGGAGACACTGCGATCAATGAGGGAGATATGTCAAGACGTGTGTTGGTTTTGAGGACGGCTCTCTGGAGAGTCTTAGCAAAGAGGTCACAGGGATAATCAGAGCAATTCTCAGAGACACTGAGAACAAGATGGACAGTTCCCTCCTGGCACTTTCCCTGTAGGAGATACCGCAAGACGTTTCTGTAGATTGGGCACAGCGCTCTGCAGGGTGTTAGCAGAGACTTTCCCGGGACAGTGAAACCCTATGTCAGAGACACTGAGAAGAAGCCCCAATGTTCCCTCCAGGCACTTTCAGTGTGGGTGCCTTCTCCACGTGGTTCCTGGTTTCCCTGCAGCGCTGAAGAGAATGTTAGCAAAGAGGTAACCGGCACAGCGAAAACAGTACTCAAAGACAGGGAGAGCAAGCTCTCTCTTGGCACTTTGGATGTGGGACATACAGCGAGATGTTTGCTGCTTTTGCGTTTGGCTGTTGGGAGATTTACAGCACAAAGATATCTAGTTGATTTGAAGCAGTTCCGAGAAAGTCTAAACATAATCGCCACTTCTCCCTCCTGGCACTTTCCATGTGGGAGATATAGCAGGATGTATATTGGTTTTGAGGACAACTCAATGGACAGTGTAGGGAGAAAAGTTCCTGGCTCCTTGAATGCCGTTCCTGGAGACACTGCGATCAATGTGGGAGATATGTCAAGATGTGTGTTTGTTTTGAGGACGGCTCTCTGGAGAGTCTTAGCAAAGAGGTCACAGGGATAATCAGAGCAATTCTCAGAGACACTGAGAACAAGATGGACAGTTCCCTCCTGGCACTTTCCCTGTAGGAGATACCGCAAGACGTTTCTGTAGATTGGGCACAGCGCTCTGCAGGGTGTTAGCAGAGACTTTCCCGGGACAGTGAAACCCTATGTCAGAGACACTGAGAAGAAGCCCCAATGTTCCCTCCAGGCACTTTCAGTGTGGGTGCCTTCTCCACGTGGTTCCTGGTTTCCCTGCAGCGCTGAAGAGAATGTTAGCAAAGAGGTAACCGGGACAGTGAAAACAGTACTCAAAGAGAGGGAGAGCAAGCTCTCTCTTGGCACTTTGGATGTGGGACATACAGCGAGATGTTTGCTGCTTTTGCGTTTGGCTGTTGGGAGATTTACAGCACAAAGATATCTAGTTGATTTGAAGCAGTTCCGAGAAAGTCTAAACATAATCGCCACTTCTCCCTCCTGGCACTTTCCATGTGGGAGATATAGCAGGATGTATATTGGTTTTGAGGACAACTCAATGGACAGTGTAGGGAGAAAAGTTCCTGGCTCCTTGAATGCCGTTCCTGGAGACACTGCGATCAATGAGGGAGATATGTCAAGACGTGTGTTGGTTTTGAGGACGGCTCTCTGGAGAGTCTTAGCAAAGAGGTCACAGGGATAATCAGAGCAATTCTCAGAGACACTGAGAACAAGATGGACAGTTCCCTCCTGGCACTTTCCCTGTAGGAGATACCGCAAGACGTTTCTGTAGATTGGGCACAGCGCTCTGCAGGGTGTTAGCAGAGACTTTCCCGGGACAGTGAAACCCTATGTCAGAGACACTGAGAAGAAGCCCCAATGTTCCCTCCAGGCACTTTCAGTGTGGGTGCCTTCTCCACGTGGTTCCTGGTTTCCCTGCAGCGCTGAAGAGAATGTTAGCAAAGAGGTAACCGGCACAGCGAAAACAGTACTCAAAGAGAGGGAGAGCAAGCTCTCTCTTGGCACTTTGGATGTGGGACATACAGCGAGATGTTTGCTGCTTTTGCGTTTGGCTGTTGGGAGATTTACAGCACAAAGATATCTAGTTGATTTGAAGCAGTTCCGAGAAAGTCTAAACATAATCGCCACTTCTCCCTCCTGGCACTTTCCATGTGGGAGATATAGCAGGATGTATATTGGTTTTGAGGACAACTCAATGGACAGTGTAGGGAGAAAAGTTCCTGGCTCCTTGAATGCCGTTCCTGGAGACACTGCGATCAATGTGGGAGATATGTCAAGATGTGTGTTGGTTTTGAGGACGGCTCTCTGGAGAGTCTTAGCAAAGAGGTCACAGGGATAATCAGAGCAATTCTCAGAGACACTGAGAACAAGATGGACAGTTCCCTCCTGGCACTTTCCCTGTAGGAGATACCGCAAGACGTTTCTGTAGATTGGGCACAGCGCTCTGCAGGGTGTTAGCAGAGACTTTCCCGGGACAGTGAAACCCTATGTCAGAGACACTGAGAAGAAGCCCCAATGTTCCCTCCAGGCACTTTCAGTGTGGGTGCCTTCTCCACGTGGTTCCTGGTTTCCCTGCAGCGCTGAAGAGAATGTTAGCAAAGAGGTAACCGGCACAGCGAAAACAGTACTCAAAGACAGGGAGAGCAAGCTCTCTCTTGGCACTTTGGATGTGGGACATACAGCGAGATGTTTGCTGCTTTTGCGTTTGGCTGTTGGGAGATTTACAGCACAAAGATATCTAGTTGATTTGAAGCAGTTCCGAGAAAGTCTAAACATAATCGCCACTTCTCCCTCCTGGCACTTTCCATGTGGGAGATATAGCAGGATGTATATTGGTTTTGAGGACAACTCAATGGACAGTGTAGGGAGAAAAGTTCCTGGCTCCTTGAATGCCGTTCCTGGAGACACTGCGATCAATGTGGGAGATATGTCAAGATGTGTGTTGGTTTTGAGGACGGCTCTCTGGAGAGTCTTAGCAAAGAGGTCACAGGGATAATCAGAGCAATTCTCAGAGACACTGAGAACAAGATGGACAGTTCCCTCCTGGCACTTTCCCTGTAGGAGATACCGCAAGACGTTTCTGTAGATTGGGCACAGCGCTCTGCAGGGTGTTAGCAGAGACTTTCCCGGGACAGTGAAACCCTATGTCAGAGACACTGAGAAGAAGCCCCAATGTTCCCTCCAGGCACTTTCAGTGTGGGTGCCTTCTCCACGTGGTTCCTGGTTTCCCTGCAGCGCTGAAGAGAATGTTAGCAAAGAGGTAACCGGCACAGCGAAAACAGTACTCAAAGAGAGGGAGAGCAAGCTCTCTCTTGGCACTTTGGATGTGGGACATACAGCGAGATGTTTGCTGCTTTTGCGTTTGGCTGTTGGGAGATTTACAGCACAAAGATATCTAGTTGATTTGAAGCAGTTCCGAGAAAGTCTAAACATAATCGCCACTTCTCCCTCCTGGCACTTTCCATGTGGGAGATATAGCAGGATGTATATTGGTTTTGAGGACAACTCAATGGACAGTGTAGGGAGAAAAGTTCCTGGCTCCTTGAATGCCGTTCCTGGAGACACTGCGATCAATGAGGGAGATATGTCAAGATGTGTGTTGGTTTTGAGGACGGCTCTCTGGAGAGTCTTAGCAAAGAGGTCACAGGGATAATCAGAGCAATTCTCAGAGACACTGAGAACAAGATGGACAGTTCCCTCCTGGCACTTTCCCTGTAGGAGATACCGCAAGACGTTTCTGTAGATTGGGCACAGCGCTCTGCAGGGTGTTAGCAGAGACTTTCCCGGGACAGTGAAACCCTATGTCAGAGACACTGAGAAGAAGCCCCAATGTTCCCTCCAGGCACTTTCAGTGTGGGTGCCTTCTCCACGTGGTTCCTGGTTTCCCTGCAGCGCTGAAGAGAATGTTAGCAAAGAGGTAACCGGCACAGCGAAAACAGTACTCAAAGACAGGGAGAGCAAGCTCTCTCTTGGCACTTTGGATGTGGGACATACAGCGAGATGTTTGCTGCTTTTGCGTTTGGCTGTTGGGAGATTTACAGCACAAAGATATCTAGTTGATTTGAAGCAGTTCCGAGAAAGTCTAAACATAATCGCCACTTCTCCCTCCTGGCACTTTCCATGTGGGAGATATAGCAGGATGTATATTGGTTTTGAGGACAACTCAATGGACAGTGTAGGGAGAAAAGTTCCTGGCTCCTTGAATGCCGTTCCTGGAGACACTGCGATCAATGTGGGAGATATGTCAAGATGTGTGTTTGTTTTGAGGACGGCTCTCTGGAGAGTCTTAGCAAAGAGGTCACAGGGATAATCAGAGCAATTCTCAGAGACACTGAGAACAAGATGGACAGTTCCCTCCTGGCACTTTCCCTGTAGGAGATACCGCAAGACGTTTCTGTAGATTGGGCACAGCGCTCTGCAGGGTGTTAGCAGAGACTTTCCCGGGACAGTGAAACCCTATGTCAGAGACACTGAGAAGAAGCCCCAATGTTCCCTCCAGGCACTTTCAGTGTGGGTGCCTTCTCCACGTGGTTCCTGGTTTCCCTGCAGCGCTGAAGAGAATGTTAGCAAAGAGGTAACCGGCACAGCGAAAACAGTACTCAAAGACAGGGAGAGCAAGCTCTCTCTTGGCACTTTGGATGTGGGACATACAGCGAGATGTTTGCTGCTTTTGCGTTTGGCTGTTGGGAGATTTACAGCACAAAGATATCTAGTTGATTTGAAGCAGTTCCGAGAAAGTCTAAACATAATCGCCACTTCTCCCTCCTGGCACTTTCCATGTGGGAGATATAGCAGGATGTATATTGGTTTTGAGGACAACTCAATGGACAGTGTAGGGAGAAAAGTTCCTGGCTCCTTGAATGCCGTTCCTGGAGACACTGCGATCAATGTGGGAGATATGTCAAGATGTGTGTTGGTTTTGAGGACGGCTCTCTGGAGAGTCTTAGCAAAGAGGTCACAGGGATAATCAGAGCAATTCTCAGAGACACTGAGAACAAGATGGACAGTTCCCTCCTGGCACTTTCCCTGTAGGAGATACCGCAAGACGTTTCTGTAGATTGGGCACAGCGCTCTGCAGGGTGTTAGCAGAGACTTTCCCGGGACAGTGAAACCCTATGTCAGAGACACTGAGAAGAAGCCCCAATGTTCCCTCCAGGCACTTTCAGTGTGGGTGCCTTCTCCACGTGGTTCCTGGTTTCCCTGCAGCGCTGAAGAGAATGTTAGCAAAGAGGTAACCGGCACAGCGAAAACAGTACTCAAAGACAGGGAGAGCAAGCTCTCTCTTGGCACTTTGGATGTGGGACATACAGCGAGATGTTTGCTGCTTTTGCGTTTGGCTGTTGGGAGATTTACAGCACAAAGATATCTAGTTGATTTGAAGCAGTTCCGAGAAAGTCTAAACATAATCGCCACTTCTCCCTCCTGGCACTTTCCATGTGGGAGATATAGCAGGATGTATATTGGTTTTGAGGACAACTCAATGGACAGTGTAGGGAGAAAAGTTCCTGGCTCCTTGAATGCCGTTCCTGGAGACACTGCGATCAATGTGGGAGATATGTCAAGATGTGTGTTGGTTTTGAGGACGGCTCTCTGGAGAGTCTTAGCAAAGAGGTCACAGGGATAATCAGAGCAATTCTCAGAGACACTGAGAACAAGATGGACAATTCCCTCCTGGCACTTTCCCTGTAGGAGATACCGCAAGACGTTTCTGTAGATTGGGCACAGCGCTCTGCAGGGTGTTAGCAGAGACTTTCCCGGGACAGTGAAACCCTATGTCAGAGACACTGAGAAGAAGCCCCAGTGTTCCCTCCAGGCACTTTCAGTGTGGGTGCCTTCTCCACGTGGTTCCTGGTTTCCCTGCAGCGCTGAAGAGAATGTTAGCAAAGAGGTAACCGGCACAGCGAAAACAGTACTCAAAGACAGGGAGAGCAAGCTCTCTCTTGGCACTTTGGATGTGGGACATACAGCGAGATGTTTGCTGCTTTTGCGTTTGGCTGTTGGGAGATTTACAGCACAAAGATATCTAGTTGATTTGAAGCAGTTCCGAGAAAGTCTAAACATAATCGCCACTTCTCCCTCCTGGCACTTTCCATGTGGGAGATATAGCAGGATGTATATTGGTTTTGAGGACAACTCAATGGACAGTGTAGGGAGAAAAGTTCCTGGCTCCTTGAATGCCGTTCCTGGAGACACTGCGATCAATGTGGGAGATATGTCAAGATGTGTGTTGGTTTTGAGGACGGCTCTCTGGAGAGTCTTAGCAAAGAGGTCACAGGGATAATCAGAGCAATTCTCAGAGACACTGAGAACAAGCTCGACAATTCCCTCCTGGCACTTTCCCTGTAGGAGATACCGCAAGACGTTTCTGTAGATTGGGCACAGCGCTCTGCAGGGTGTTAGCAGAGACTTTCCCGGGACAGTGAAACCCTATGTCAGAGACACTGAGAAGAAGCCCCAGTGTTCCCTCCAGGCACTTTCAGTGTGGGTGCCTTCTCCACGTGGTTCCTGGTTTCCCTGCAGCGCTGAAGAGAATGTTAGCAAAGAGGTAACCGGCACAGCGAAAACAGTACTCAAAGACAGGGAGAGCAAGCTCTCTCTTGGCACTTTGGATGTGGGACATACAGCGAGATGTTTGCTGCTTTTGCGTTTGGCTGTTGGGAGATTTACAGCACAAAGATATCTAGTTGATTTGAAGCAGTTCCGAGAAAGTCTAAACATAATCGCCACTTCTCCCTCCTGGCACTTTCCATGTGGGAGATATAGCAGGATGTATATTGGTTTTGAGGACAACTCAATGGACAGTGTAGGGAGAAAAGTTCCTGGCTCCTTGAATGCCGTTCCTGGAGACACTGCGATCAATGTGGGAGATATGTCAAGATGTGTGTTGGTTTTGAGGACGGCTCTCTGGAGAGTCTTAGCAAAGAGGTCACAGGGATAATCAGAGCAATTCTCAGAGACACTGAGAACAAGCTCGACAATTCCCTCCTGGCACTTTCCCTGTAGGAGATACCGCAAGACGTTTCTGTAGATTGGGCACAGCGCTCTGCAGGGTGTTAGCAGAGACTTTCCCGGGACAGTGAAACCCTATGTCAGAGACACTGAGAAGAAGCCCCAATGTTCCCTCCAGGCACTTTCAGTGTGGGTGCCTTCTCCACGTGGTTCCTGGTTTCCCTGCAGCGCTGAAGAGAATGTTAGCAAAGAGGTAACCGGCACAGCGAAAACAGTACTCAAAGAGAGGGAGAGCAAGCTCTCTCTTGGCACTTTGGATGTGGGACATACAGCGAGATGTTTGCTGCTTTTGCGTTTGGCTGTTGGGAGATTTACAGCACAAAGATATCTAGTTGATTTGAAGCAGTTCCGAGAAAGTCTAAACATAATCGCCACTTCTCCCTCCTGGCACTTTCCATGTGGGAGATATAGCAGGATGTATATTGGTTTTGAGGACAACTCAATGGACAGTGTAGGGAGAAAAGTTCCTGGCTCCTTGAATGCCGTTCCTGGAGACACTGCGATCAATGTGGGAGATATGTCAAGACGTGTGTTGGTTTTGAGGACGGCTCTCTGGAGAGTCTTAGCAAAGAGGTCACAGGGATAATCAGAGCAATTCTCAGAGACACTGAGAACAAGATGGACAGTTCCCTCCTGGCACTTTCCCTGTAGGAGATACCGCAAGACGTTTCTGTAGATTGGGCACAGCGCTCTGCAGGGTGTTAGCAGAGACTTTCCCGGGACAGTGAAACCCTATGTCAGAGACACTGAGAAGAAGCCCCAATGTTCCCTCCAGGCACTTTCAGTGTGGGTGCCTTCTCCACGTGGTTCCTGGTTTCCCTGCAGCGCTGAAGAGAATGTTAGCAAAGAGGTAACCGGCACAGCGAAAACAGTACTCAAAGACAGGGAGAGCAAGCTCTCTCTTGGCACTTTGGATGTGGGACATACAGCGAGATGTTTGCTGCTTTTGCGTTTGGCTGTTGGGAGATTTACAGCACAAAGATATCTAGTTGATTTGAAGCAGTTCCGAGAAAGTCTAAACATAATCGCCACTTCTCCCTCCTGGCACTTTCCATGTGGGAGATATAGCAGGATGTATATTGGTTTTGAGGACAACTCAATGGACAGTGTAGGGAGAAAAGTTCCTGGCTCCTTGAATGCCGTTCCTGGAGACACTGCGATCAATGTGGGAGATATGTCAAGATGTGTGTTTGTTTTGAGGACGGCTCTCTGGAGAGTCTTAGCAAAGAGGTCACAGGGATAATCAGAGCAATTCTCAGAGACACTGAGAACAAGATGGACAGTTCCCTCCTGGCACTTTCCCTGTAGGAGATACCGCAAGACGTTTCTGTAGATTGGGCACAGCGCTCTGCAGGGTGTTAGCAGAGACTTTCCCGGGACAGTGAAACCCTATGTCAGAGACACTGAGAAGAAGCCCCAATGTTCCCTCCAGGCACTTTCAGTGTGGGTGCCTTCTCCACGTGGTTCCTGGTTTCCCTGCAGCGCTGAAGAGAATGTTAGCAAAGAGGTAACCGGCACAGCGAAAACAGTACTCAAAGAGAGGGAGAGCAAGCTCTCTCTTGGCACTTTGGATGTGGGACATACAGCGAGATGTTTGCTGCTTTTGCGTTTGGCTGTTGGGAGATTTACAGCACAAAGATATCTAGTTGATTTGAAGCAGTTCCGAGAAAGTCTAAACATAATCGCCACTTCTCCCTCCTGGCACTTTCCATGTGGGAGATATAGCAGGATGTATATTGGTTTTGAGGACAACTCAATGGACAGTGTAGGGAGAAAAGTTCCTGGCTCCTTGAATGCCGTTCCTGGAGACACTGCGATCAATGTGGGAGATATGTCAAGATGTGTGTTGGTTTTGAGGACGGCTCTCTGGAGAGTCTTAGCAAAGAGGTCACAGGGATAATCAGAGCAATTCTCAGAGACACTGAGAACAAGATGGACAGTTCCCTCCTGGCACTTTCCCTGTAGGAGATACCGCAAGACGTTTCTGTAGATTGGGCACAGCGCTCTGCAGGGTGTTAGCAGAGACTTTCCCGGGACAGTGAAACCCTATGTCAGAGACACTGAGAAGAAGCCCCAGTGTTCCCTCCAGGCACTTTCAGTGTGGGTGCCTTCTCCACGTGGTTCCTGGTTTCCCTGCAGCGCTGAAGAGAATGTTAGCAAAGAGGTAACCGGCACAGCGAAAACAGTACTCAAAGACAGGGAGAGCAAGCTCTCTCTTGGCACTTTGGATGTGGGACATACAGCGAGATGTTTGCTGCTTTTGCGTTTGGCTGTTGGGAGATTTACAGCACAAAGATATCTAGTTGATTTGAAGCAGTTCCGAGAAAGTCTAAACATAATCGCCACTTCTCCCTCCTGGCACTTTCCATGTGGGAGATATAGCAGGATGTATATTGGTTTTGAGGACAACTCAATGGACAGTGTAGGGAGAAAAGTTCCTGGCTCCTTGAATGCCGTTCCTGGAGACACTGCGATCAATGTGGGAGATATGTCAAGATGTGTGTTGGTTTTGAGGACGGCTCTCTGGAGAGTCTTAGCAAAGAGGTCACAGGGATAATCAGAGCAATTCTCAGAGACACTGAGAACAAGCTCGACAATTCCCTCCTGGCACTTTCCCTGTAGGAGATACCGCAAGACGTTTCTGTAGATTGGGCACAGCGCTCTGCAGGGTGTTAGCAGAGACTTTCCCGGGACAGTGAAACCCTATGTCAGAGACACTGAGAAGAAGCCCCAATGTTCCCTCCAGGCACTTTCAGTGTGGGTGCCTTCTCCACGTGGTTCCTGGTTTCCCTGCAGCGCTGAAGAGAATGTTAGCAAAGAGGTAACCGGCACAGCGAAAACAGTACTCAAAGAGAGGGAGAGCAAGCTCTCTCTTGGCACTTTGGATGTGGGACATACAGCGAGATGTTTGCTGCTTTTGCGTTTGGCTGTTGGGAGATTTACAGCACAAAGATATCTAGTTGATTTGAAGCAGTTCCGAGAAAGTCTAAACATAATCGCCACTTCTCCCTCCTGGCACTTTCCATGTGGGAGATATAGCAGGATGTATATTGGTTTTGAGGACAACTCAATGGACAGTGTAGGGAGAAAAGTTCCTGGCTCCTTGAATGCCGTTCCTGGAGACACTGCGATCAATGTGGGAGATATGTCAAGACGTGTGTTGGTTTTGAGGACGGCTCTCTGGAGAGTCTTAGCAAAGAGGTCACAGGGATAATCAGAGCAATTCTCAGAGACACTGAGAACAAGATGGACAGTTCCCTCCTGGCACTTTCCCTGTAGGAGATACCGCAAGACGTTTCTGTAGATTGGGCACAGCGCTCTGCAGGGTGTTAGCAGAGACTTTCCCGGGACAGTGAAACCCTATGTCAGAGACACTGAGAAGAAGCCCCAATGTTCCCTCCAGGCACTTTCAGTGTGGGTGCCTTCTCCACGTGGTTCCTGGTTTCCCTGCAGCGCTGAAGAGAATGTTAGCAAAGAGGTAACCGGCACAGCGAAAACAGTACTCAAAGACAGGGAGAGCAAGCTCTCTCTTGGCACTTTGGATGTGGGACATACAGCGAGATGTTTGCTGCTTTTGCGTTTGGCTGTTGGGAGATTTACAGCACAAAGATATCTAGTTGATTTGAAGCAGTTCCGAGAAAGTCTAAACATAATCGCCACTTCTCCCTCCTGGCACTTTCCATGTGGGAGATATAGCAGGATGTATATTGGTTTTGAGGACAACTCAATGGACAGTGTAGGGAGAAAAGTTCCTGGCTCCTTGAATGCCGTTCCTGGAGACACTGCGATCAATGTGGGAGATATGTCAAGATGTGTGTTTGTTTTGAGGACGGCTCTCTGGAGAGTCTTAGCAAAGAGGTCACAGGGATAATCAGAGCAATTCTCAGAGACACTGAGAACAAGATGGACAGTTCCCTCCTGGCACTTTCCCTGTAGGAGATACCGCAAGACGTTTCTGTAGATTGGGCACAGCGCTCTGCAGGGTGTTAGCAGAGACTTTCCCGGGACAGTGAAACCCTATGTCAGAGACACTGAGAAGAAGCCCCAATGTTCCCTCCAGGCACTTTCAGTGTGGGTGCCTTCTCCACGTGGTTCCTGGTTTCCCTGCAGCGCTGAAGAGAATGTTAGCAAAGAGGTAACCGGCACAGCGAAAACAGTACTCAAAGACAGGGAGAGCAAGCTCTCTCTTGGCACTTTGGATGTGGGACATACAGCGAGATGTTTGCTGCTTTTGCGTTTGGCTGTTGGGAGATTTACAGCACAAAGATATCTAGTTGATTTGAAGCAGTTCCGAGAAAGTCTAAACATAATCGCCACTTCTCCCTCCTGGCACTTTCCATGTGGGAGATATAGCAGGATGTATATTGGTTTTGAGGACAACTCAATGGACAGTGTAGGGAGAAAAGTTCCTGGCTCCTTGAATGCCGTTCCTGGAGACACTGCGATCAATGTGGGAGATATGTCAAGATGTGTGTTGGTTTTGAGGACGGCTCTCTGGAGAGTCTTAGCAAAGAGGTCACAGGGATAATCAGAGCAATTCTCAGAGACACTGAGAACAAGATGGACAGTTCCCTCCTGGCACTTTCCCTGTAGGAGATACCGCAAGACGTTTCTGTAGATTGGGCACAGCGCTCTGCAGGGTGTTAGCAGAGACTTTCCCGGGACAGTGAAACCCTATGTCAGAGACACTGAGAAGAAGCCCCAATGTTCCCTCCAGGCACTTTCAGTGTGGGTGCCTTCTCCACGTGGTTCCTGGTTTCCCTGCAGCGCTGAAGAGAATGTTAGCAAAGAGGTAACCGGCACAGCGAAAACAGTACTCAAAGAGAGGGAGAGCAAGCTCTCTCTTGGCACTTTGGATGTGGGACATACAGCGAGATGTTTGCTGCTTTTGCGTTTGGCTGTTGGGAGATTTACAGCACAAAGATATCTAGTTGATTTGAAGCAGTTCCGAGAAAGTCTAAACATAATCGCCACTTCTCCCTCCTGGCACTTTCCATGTGGGAGATATAGCAGGATGTATATTGGTTTTGAGGACAACTCAATGGACAGTGTAGGGAGAAAAGTTCCTGGCTCCTTGAATGCCGTTCCTGGAGACACTGCGATCAATGTGGGAGATATGTCAAGATGTGTGTTGGTTTTGAGGACGGCTCTCTGGAGAGTCTTAGCAAAGAGGTCACAGGGATAATCAGAGCAATTCTCAGAGACACTGAGAACAAGATGGACAGTTCCCTCCTGGCACTTTCCCTGTAGGAGATACCGCAAGACGTTTCTGTAGATTGGGCACAGCGCTCTGCAGGGTGTTAGCAGAGACTTTCCCGGGACAGTGAAACCCTATGTCAGAGACACTGAGAAGAAGCCCCAGTGTTCCCTCCAGGCACTTTCAGTGTGGGTGCCTTCTCCACGTGGTTCCTGGTTTCCCTGCAGCGCTGAAGAGAATGTTAGCAAAGAGGTAACCGGCACAGCGAAAACAGTACTCAAAGAGAGGGAGAGCAAGCTCTCTCTTGGCACTTTGGATGTGGGACATACAGCGAGATGTTTGCTGCTTTTGCGTTTGGCTGTTGGGAGATTTACAGCACAAAGATATCTAGTTGATTTGAAGCAGTTCCGAGAAAGTCTAAACATAATCGCCACTTCTCCCTCCTGGCACTTTCCATGTGGGAGATATAGCAGGATGTATATTGGTTTTGAGGACAACTCAATGGACAGTGTAGGGAGAAAAGTTCCTGGCTCCTTGAATGCCGTTCCTGGAGACACTGCGATCAATGTGGGAGATATGTCAAGATGTGTGTTGGTTTTGAGGACGGCTCTCTGGAGAGTCTTAGCAAAGAGGTCACAGGGATAATCAGAGCAATTCTCAGAGACACTGAGAACAAGCTCGACAATTCCCTCCTGGCACTTTCCCTGTAGGAGATACCGCAAGACGTTTCTGTAGATTGGGCACAGCGCTCTGCAGGGTGTTAGCAGAGACTTTCCCGGGACAGTGAAACCCTATGTCAGAGACACTGAGAAGAAGCCCCAATGTTCCCTCCAGGCACTTTCAGTGTGGGTGCCTTCTCCACGTGGTTCCTGGTTTCCCTGCAGCGCTGAAGAGAATGTTAGCAAAGAGGTAACCGGCACAGCGAAAACAGTACTCAAAGACAGGGAGAGCAAGCTCTCTCTTGGCACTTTGGATGTGGGACATACAGCGAGATGTTTGCTGCTTTTGCGTTTGGCTGTTGGGAGATTTACAGCACAAAGATATCTAGTTGATTTGAAGCAGTTCCGAGAAAGTCTAAACATAATCGCCACTTCTCCCTCCTGGCACTTTCCATGTGGGAGATATAGCAGGATGTATATTGGTTTTGAGGACAACTCAATGGACAGTGTAGGGAGAAAAGTTCCTGGCTCCTTGAATGCCGTTCCTGGAGACACTGCGATCAATGTGGGAGATATGTCAAGATGTGTGTTGGTTTTGAGGACGGCTCTCTGGAGAGTCTTAGCAAAGAGGTCACAGGGATAATCAGAGCAATTCTCAGAGACACTGAGAACAAGATGGACAGTTCCCTCCTGGCACTTTCCCTGTAGGAGATACCGCAAGACGTTTCTGTAGATTGGGCACAGCGCTCTGCAGGGTGTTAGCAGAGACTTTCCCGGGACAGTGAAACCCTATGTCAGAGACACTGAGAAGAAGCCCCAATGTTCCCTCCAGGCACTTTCAGTGTGGGTGCCTTCTCCACGTGGTTCCTGGTTTCCCTGCAGCGCTGAAGAGAATGTTAGCAAAGAGGTAACCGGCACAGCGAAAACAGTACTCAAAGACAGGGAGAGCAAGCTCTCTCTTGGCACTTTGGATGTGGGACATACAGCGAGATGTTTGCTGCTTTTGCGTTTGGCTGTTGGGAGATTTACAGCACAAAGATATCTAGTTGATTTGAAGCAGTTCCGAGAAAGTCTAAACATAATCGCCACTTCTCCCTCCTGGCACTTTCCATGTGGGAGATATAGCAGGATGTATATTGGTTTTGAGGACAACTCAATGGACAGTGTAGGGAGAAAAGTTCCTGGCTCCTTGAATGCCGTTCCTGGAGACACTGCGATCAATGTGGGAGATATGTCAAGACGTGTGTTGGTTTTGAGGACGGCTCTCTGGAGAGTCTTAGCAAAGAGGTCACAGGGATAATCAGAGCAATTCTCAGAGACACTGAGAACAAGCTCGACAATTCCCTCCTGGCACTTTCCCTGTAGGAGATACCGCAAGACGTTTCTGTAGATTGGGCACAGCGCTCTGCAGGGTGTTAGCAGAGACTTTCCCGGGA